>NC_053028.1:277610704-277629382 GCF_003073215.2 Triticum urartu
TTTAGTTGTTCTTTCTTGTGATGAATGTCAAAGAATTGGTAATATTAGTAGACGTCAAGAAATGCCTATGAATTATTCACTTGTTATTGAACCATTTTATGTTTGGGCTTCGATTATATGGGACCGTTTCCTTCCTCTAATGGGTATACTCATATTTTAGTTGCTGTTGATTACGTTACTAAGTGGGTAGAAGCTATTCCAACTAGTAGTGCTGATCATAACACCTCTATTAAGATGCTTAAAGAAGTTATTTTTCTGAGGTTTGGAGTCCCTAGATATTTAATGACTGATGGTGGTTCACATTTTATTCATGGTGCTTTCGTAAAATGCTTGCTAAGTATGATGTTAATCATAGAATTGCATCTCCATATCATCCACAGTCTAGTGGTCAAGTAGAACTTAGCAATAGAGAGCTTAAATTAATTTTGCAAAAGACTGTTAATAGATCTAGGAAGAATTGGTCCGATAAACTTGATGATGCATTATGGGCCTATAGAACTGCATATAAAAATCCTATGGGTATGTCTCCGTATAAGATGGTTTATGGTAAAGCTTGTCACTTACCTCTCGAACTAGAACATAAGGCATATTGGGCCATTAAAGAGCTCAATTATGATTTCAAACTTGCCGGTGAGAAGAGGATTTTTGACATTAGCTCACTTGATGAATGGAGAACCCATGCCTATGAGAATGCCAAACTGTTTAAAGAAAAAGTTAAAAGATGGCATGATAAAAGGATACAAAAACATGAGTTTAATGTAGGTGATTATGTATTGTTATACAACTCTCGTTTAAGATTTTTTGCAGGCAAACTTTCTCTCTAAATGGGAAGGTCCTTACGTCATCGAGGAGGTCTATCGTTTCGGTGCCATAAAAATCAACAACTTCGAAGGCACAAATCCGAAGGTGGTGAACGGTCAAAGAATCAAACATTATATCTCAGGAATCCTATAAATGTTGAAACTAATGTTATTGAAACCGTAACCCCGGAGGAATACATAAGGGACACTTTCCAGAACGTTTCAGACTCCAAAGGAATAGGTATGTGGTACGGTAAGTAAACCGACTCCAAAACAGTTCTAATGGCAATTTTTCTCCGTTTTGGAATATTTAAGAAAATAGGAAAATAAGAAGCAGACCGGAAAGGACATGAGGCTTCCACGAGGGTGGAGGGCGCGCCCTACCCCCTGGGCGCCCCCTGCCTCGTGGCACCTCGTGTGCTCTCCGGACTCCGTTTTCTTGCACGATACTTCTTTTAGTCGGTAAAAATTCATTATATAATCTCCCGAAGGTTTTGACCACCGTATCACAATATCCTCTGTTTTGTTTCGAGTTGTTTCTGCTGCAGATTTAGAGCATTATCTCTCTCTAGAGTCAGTCGGGGAGATTCGGGTGTCTCATCCGACACCGGGGTGATAACCCACAGTATAGGGGATCGCAACAGTTTTCGAGGGTAGAGTATTCAACCCAAATTTATTGATTCGACACAAGGGGAGCCAAAGAATATTCTCAAGTATTAGCAGCTGAGTTGTCAATTCAACCACACCCGGAAACTTAATATCTGCAGCAAAGTATTTAGTAGCAAAGTAATATGATAGTAGTGGTAACGGTAGCAAAAGGTAATGATAGCAAAAGTAATGTTTTTGGTATTTTGTAGTGATGATAGCAATAGCAACGGAAAAGTAAATAAGCGAGGAAAAATATATGGAAAGCTCGTAGGCAATGGATCAGTGATGGAGAATTATGCCGGATGCGGTTCATCATGTAACAGTCATAACCTAGGTTGACACAGAACTAGCTCCAGTTCATCAATGTAATGTAGTCATACATGCTTATCGAAAAGAACTTGCATGGCATCTTTTGTCCTACCCTCCTGTGGCAGCGGGGTCCTTACGGAAACTAAGGGATATTAAGGCCTCCTTTTAATAGAGTACTGGAACAAAGCACTAACACATAGTGAATACATGAACCCCTCAAACTACGGTCATCACCGGTAAGTATCCCGATTATTGTCACTTCGGGGTTAACGGATCATAACACATAATAGGTGACTATAGACTTGCAAGATAGGATCTAGAACTCTCATATATTGATGAAAACATAATAGGTTCAGATCTGAAATCATGGCACTCGGGCCCTGGTGACAAGCATTAAGCATAGCAAAGTCATAGCAACATCAATCTTAGAACATAATGGATACTAGGGATCAAACCCTAACAAAACTAACTCGATTACATGATAGATCCCATTCAACCCATCACCGTCCAGCAAGCCTATGATGGAAATACTCATGCACGGCGGTGAGCATCATGAAATTGGTGATGGAGGAAGGTTGATGATGACGATGGCGACAGATTCCCCTCTCCGGAGCCCCGAACGGACTCCAGATCAGCCCACCTGAGAGGTTTTAGGGCTTGGCGGCGGCTCCGTATCGTGAAACACGATGATTTCTTCTCTCTGGTTTTTTCTCCCCAAAACAAAATATATAGAGTTGGAGTTGGAGTCGGAGGAGCTCCAGGGGGCCCACGAGGTAGGGGGGCACGCCCCCACCCTCGTGGACAGGTGGTGGCCCCCTGGCCTTCATCTTTTGCAGGTATTTTTTATATTTTCCAAAAAGTTGCTCCGTGAAATTTCAGGTCATTCTGAGAACTTTTTATTTCTGCACATTAATAACACCGTGGTAATTCTACTGAAAACAACGTCAGTCCGGTTAGTTCCATTCAAATCATGCAAGTTAGAGTCCAAAACAAGGGCAAAGGTGTTTGGAAAAGTAGATACGACGGAGCCATAGCAACTCCCCCAAGCTTAAACCTTTGCTTATCCTCAAGAAATTCAGTTGACAAACTGAAAGTGATAAAGAAAAACTTTTACAAACTCTGTTTGCTCTTGTTGTTGTAAATATGTAAAGCCAGCATTCAAGTTTTCAGCAAAGATTATGAACTAACCACATTCACATAACGCTTATCTCAAGTTTACTCATATCAATGGCATAATCAACTAGCGAGCAATAATAATAAATCTCGGATGACAACACTTTCTCAAAACAATCATAATATGATATAACAAGATGGTATCTCGCTAGCCCTTTCTGAGACCGCAAAACATAAATGCAGAGCACCTTTAAAGATCAAGGACTGACTAGACATTGTAATTCATGGTAAAAGAGATCCAGTCAAGTCATACTCAATGTAAACTAACAATAATGAATGCAAATGACAGCGGTGCTCTCCAACTGGTGCTTTTTAATAAGAGGATGATGACTCAGCATAAAAGTAAATAGATAGGCCCTTCGCAGAGGGAAGCAGGGATTTGTAGAGGTGCCAGAGCTCGGTTTTGAAATAGAGGTGAATAATATTTTGAGCGGTATACTTTCATTGTCAACATAACAACCAAGAGATGGCAATATCTTCCATGCTACACACATTATAGGCGGTTCCCAAACAGAATGGTAAAGTTTATACTCCCCCTCCACCAACAAGCATCAATCCATGGCTTGCTCGAAACAACGAGTGCCTCCAACTAACAAGAGTTCCCAGGGGGAGTTTTGTTTGCAATTATTTTGATTTAGTTTGCATAAAGCATGGGACTGGGCATCCCGGTGACCAGCCTTTCTCGTGAGTGAGGAGCGGAGTCCACTCCTCTTGAGAATAACCCGCCTAACATGGAAGATACAGACAGCCCTAGTTGATACATGAGCTATTCGAGCATACAAAACAGGATATTTATTTGAAGGTTTAGAGTTTGGCACATACAAATTTACTTGGAACGGCAGGTAGATACCGTATATAGGTAGGTATGGTGGACTCATATGGAATAACTTTGGGGTTTATGGGAGTTGGATGCACAAGCAGTATTCCCGCTTAGTACAGGTGAAGGCTAGCAAAAGACTGGGAAGCGACCAGCTAGAGAGCGACAACAGTCATGAACATGCATTAAAATTAATCAACACCGAATGCAAGCATGAGTAGGATATAATCCACCATGAACATAAATATCGTGAAGGCTATGTTGATTTTGTTTCAACTACATGCGTGAACATGCGCCAAGTCAAGTCACTTAAATCATTCAGAGGAGGATACCACCCTATCATACCACATCACAACCATTTTAATAGCATGTTGGCACGCAAGGTAAACCATTATAAGCTCCTAGCTAATCAAGCATGGCACAAGAAACTATGATCTCTAGTTGTCATTGCAAACATGTTTATTCATAATAGGCTGAATCAGGAATGATGAACTAATCATATTTACAAAAACAAGAGAGGTCGAGTTCATACCACTTTTCTCATCTCAGTCAGTCCATCATATATCGTCATAATTGCCTTTCACTTGCACGACCGAATGATGTGAATAATAATAATAGTGCACGTGCATTGGACTAAGCTGGAATCTGCAAGCATTCAATAAACAGGAGAAGACAAGGCAATATGGGCTCTTTTGTCAGATCAACAATAATGCATATAAGAGCCACTTCAACAATTTAATTATGGTCTTCTCCTATCGACCCCCAAAGAAAAGAAAAGAAATAAAACTATTTACACGGGAAAGCTCCCAACAAGCAAAAGAAGAACAGGAAATCTTTTTGGGTTTTCTTTTTAATTACTACTACAAGCATGGAAAGTAAACTAATTAAAAGCTACAACTAATTTTTTTTTTCTTAAGGTTTATTAAACACACAAGAAGAAAGCATAAAAAGGAAAATAAACTAGCATGGATGATACAATGAAAAAGTATGAGCACCGACATCTAGCAATGAGTGTGTGAACATAAATGTAATGTCGGTGGGAAATAAGTACTCCCCCAAGCTTAGGCTTTTGGCCTAAGTTGGTCTATGGCCACGGCTTGCCTGGCGGATATCCATAATAGTAGCTGGGGTCGTACTAGGATGGAGCAGCTATCGCCAGCTGAGCTACAGCGTGGCGACGAGCGGCCTCCTCTCTCCTCTCGTACTCATCTGCCTCCTCTCTGGTAATAGTATATCTTCCTCTTGCCTGATAATCAAAGAAGGCAGGAGAAGGGAGAGTAATACGGACAACTTGGCGTCTGTCAAAGATTAGTCGATACTGGAGAGGTGATTCGTTCCTCTCGACAAACTGGTGTTGAACCATAGCATTAAAATCTAGATAAGCAGGAGGTAATTCAATATCATCTTCGCGTATGGCTACACTAAGAAAATTAGCTATGCGGGTTGCATAAATTCCACTAAAGAAATCTCCATTAAATCTATTAAGATGCAACCTACGTGCAACAATGGCTTATAAGATTTGTCTCCTAACACAGCACTCTGAAGAATACTGAGGTCAGGAACACACATGTGACATGCTTCATCTTTACCATTTATGCATCTACCTATGAAGAGAGAAAAATAATGTATAGAAGGAAAGTGAATGCTACCTATGGTAGCTTGTGTAATATCTCTAGATTCTCCCACAGTTATGCTAGCAAGAAAATCTCTAAATTCAGATTTGCGAGGATCCCTTATACTACCCCATTGTGGAAGTTTGCATGCAGTGGTAAAATCCTCAAAGTCCATAGTGTAAGAATTATCATAAGGATCAAACACGACAGTTGGAGAATTACGTGAAGTTGAAATTTCAAACCTACTCACAAAGGTACTAGTGAGGTTATGATACTGGTTGCACTTCTCTTCCTCGAAGCTCACGAGATCAGCGTTACGCAAATATGCGTTGAGTTCTTCCTTAATTCCCGCTCGATCCATAAAGTTCTCAGAAGGCCATTCACAAGGACGCACTGGAGCGTCTCTTGGTGGCTCGTCATCAGCATCACGCATTGCAAGCCTGGGTCCTTGCTTCCTTGAAGAACAACCTTGGAACATTTTCCTAAGAATATTTCTTCCTCTGAAAAATTCTATTTTTTTAGTAACTTCAAAATAAAAGTAAACCAAACTCAATAATATTGATAGCAACTACTCTACAAGTGCCTAGAGCCTATATCATGCATCAAAACTACTTTTGACCATATAAATTTGACATGCAAGCTCAAGAACAGGGTCACATAAGCAGCAAAAATTTGCAATGAATAAAGCACTAGAACAAAAACTAATTCGACCAATGGAGGAGTCACATACCAAGGAACAATCTCCCCAAGCAGTTTTGTGAGAGGTGCTTTGAGCAAGGAGATCGAAAATGGCAGCAAAGTGAGCTAGAACTCGTGTTTGAGATGGATATTCGTGCTTGGGGGAGGAAGAAGGAGTGTATGGGTGAAAGGATAAGTGGAGGAGGGCCACCGTGGGCCCACGAGGTAGGGGTACACGCCCAGGGGGGGGGGGGTAGGGCGCGCCCTCCACCCTCATGGGCAGGTGGTTGGCCCCCCTACTGTGTTCTTAGTGCCAAATATTCGCAAATATTCTAGAAAAAATCATATTTAAATTTCAGGGCATTTGGAGAACTTTTATTTTCGAGGTATTTTTATATTGCACGGATAATCAGATAACAGACAGAAAAATATTTATTTTTATTTTATTTAATATAAATAACAGAAAGTAAAAGTGAGGTACAGAAGGTTGTGCCTTCTAGTTTCATCCATCTCATGATCATCAAAAGGAATCCACAAACAAGGTTGATCAAGTCTTGTTAACGAACTCATTCCGAATAACATGGAACCGGAGAAATTTCGAATAACACTATGTTACCTCAACGGGGATATGCACATCCCCAATAATAAGAATGTCATATTTCTTCTTGACAGTAGGAAGAGGAAATTCAAAACCTCCAAATATAATCAATGGAATTTTTCCAATAGAATTGATACTATGAACTTGAGGTTGTTTCCTCGGAAAGTGTACCGTATGCTCATTACCATTAACATGAAAAGTGACATTGCCTTTAGTGCAATCAATAACAGCCCCTACAATATTCAAAATGGTCTTCCAAGAATAATAGACATACTATCATCCTCGGGAATATCAAGAATAACAAAGTCCGTTAAAATAGTAACGTCTGCAACTACAACAGGCACATCCTCACAAATACCGACAGGTATAGCAGTTGATTTATCAGCCATTTGCAATGACATTTCAGTAGGTGTCAACTTATTCAAATCAAGTCTACGAAATAAAGACAAAGGCATAACACTGACACCGGCTCCAAGATCACATAAAGCAGTTTTAACATAGTTTCTTTTAATGGAGCATGGTATAGTGGGTACTCCTGGATCTCCAAGTTTCTTTGGTATTCCACCCTTAAAAGTATAATTAGAAAGCATGGTGGAAATTTCAGCTTCCGGTATCTTTCTTTTATTTGTAATAATATATTTCATGTACTTAGCATAAGGATTGGTTTTGGGCATATCAGTTAATCGCATATGCAAAAAAGATAGGTCTAATCATTTTAGCAAAGCGCTCAAAATCCTCATCATCCTTTTTCTTGGATGGTTTGGGAGGAAAAGGCATGGGTTTCTGAACCCATGGTTCTCTTTCTTTACCATGTTTCCTAGCAACAAAGTCTTTTTTTATCCTAACGTTGATTCTTTGATTGTTGGTTATCAAGATCAACAACAGGTTCAATTTCTATATCATTATCATTACTAGGTTGAGCATCATCATAAACATTATTATTAACATTACCACTAGTTTCGGGTTCACTACCAGATTGTGTTTCAGCATCAGAAATAGAAACATCATTTGGATTCTCAGGAGTTTCAACAATAGGATCACTAGAAGCATGCAAAGTCCTATCATTTTTCTTTTTCTTCTTTTTAAAAGAACTAGGAACATCTATATTATTTCTCTGAGAATCTTGCTCAATTCTCTTAGGGTGGCCTTTGGGATACAAAGGTTCCCAAGTCATTCTACCAGTTCTAGTAGCCACTCTAACATCATTATCATTATCATTATCATTACTATTCAATTCATTGAGCAAATCATTTTGAGCTTTAAGTACTTGTTCTACTTGATTGGTAACCATAGAAGCATGTGAAAGGATCGATATAGTTGACTAGAGGGGGGTGAATAGGCAACTAACAATTTTTAGCTTTTCTTTAACAATTTAAACTTTGCATCAAAGTAGGTTGTCTAGATATGCAACTAAGTGAGCAACCTATATGATGCAACAAAGATAAGTACACAAGCAAGCAAGAGATATATCACAAATAAGCTTGCACAAGTAAAGGCATGAGATAACCAAGAGTGGAGCCGGTGGAGACGAGGATGTGTTACCGAAGTTCCTTCCCTTTGAGGGGAAGTACGTCTCCGTTGGAGCGGTGTGGAGGCACAATGCTCCCCAAGAAGCCACTAGGGCCACCGTATTCTCCTCACGCCCTCACACAATGCGAGATGCCGTGATTCCACTATTGGTGCCCTTGAGGCGGCGACCGAACCTTTACAAACAAGGTTGGGGCAATCTCCACAACTCAATTGGAGGCTCCCAACGACACCACGAAGCTTCACCACAATGGACTATGGCTCCGCGGTGACCTCAACCGTCTAGGGTGCTCAAACACCCAAGAGTAACAAGATCCGCAAGGGATTAGTGGGGGGAATCAAATTTCTCTTGGTGGAAGTGTAGATCGGGGCCTTCTCAACCACTCCCGAGCAAATCAACAAGTTTGATTGGCTAGGGAGTGAGATCGGGCGAAAATGGAGCTTGGAGCAACAATGGAGCTTAGGGTTGGAAGAGGTAGTCAACTAGAGGAAGAAGACACCCCTTTTATAGCTGAGGACAAAAATCCAACCGTTATCCACCTACCAGCCCGCGACCAGCGGTACTACCGCCCCAGACCAGCGGTACTACCGCAAGGCCATGCGGTACTTCCGCTCCTGACAAGCGGTACTACCGCAAGGCCATGCGGTACTACCGTGAGGAACCGCGGTACTACCGCAGCAGCAGCAGTAGCTAGGGCAGACCTTAGCACAAGGGCTGAGGACGGTACTGCCGCAGGCGCGGTACTACCGCTCCCCCTTGCGGTACTACCGCAAGGCAGGAAACCCCTAGCCTGGGAAGAGCGCGGATAAAAATACATCCGTGCCTACTTCCGCTGGAAAACGGACGAAGCAAAAATCCGACACAGTACTACCGCAGAGGAGCGGTACTACCGCCTGGCAGCTGAGCCAGGCCGCGCGGTACTACCGCGCAAGGGATGCGGTACTACCGCGGTGGCGCGGATGTAAAAAATTACATCCGCCCCTACTACCGCGATGGAGCGGTACTTGGCCTGGGGGCCACGGTACTACGGCTCCAGAGGAGCGGTACTACCGTGGGCACCTGCGGTACTACCGCACCAGTATGGTACTACCGCGGGTGCCTGCGGTACTACCGCTCTCCAGGGAGCAGTACTACCGCAAGCCCATCAACAACAGAGACAAGGCAAAGAGGATAAACGGAGGATGCTCCAAAGTGCAGGGGAAAGGAGGGGACAAGGAAGAAAACGTGTACGTGATGATTCCACCCAAACCTTTCCGACGCGGACCCCCTCTTAATAGTACTGCTTTCCTACGACTCAAATCCACCAAAAAGAAACGTAGAAAAACGTCTTCAATAGTCTTCGAGGGAACCAAACCATCTTGTGCCTAGCGATGAAATGTCTGGGAAACTCAAGACACACGATTAGTCCGCAAAAGCATTGTCATCAATGACCGAAACGCCTTAGGGATAAATATGCCCTTACAATCTCCCGCTTTTTGGTGGATTGATGACAATACGGGATTTGCAAAGGGAAATAATATTAAGCAAGCGCTAACCCCTTCTATCTAGAATATAGACGGGCTCCCCCTAGATGTGTGCCAACTAGATGGGTGTTTTGGACTGCACGGCACACATACTAGGATCAAAGCTCCCCCTATATTGTAGAGACAAGGCATATCTTGCAATAGTAAGGCTAACACTAGATAAGATAGCAAAAATGAGCATAGCATAAGTAGCACAATCATAAGCTCACTAAGATAGAATAGATTGCATATGTCTTACACCATATGAAGGATAAGTCTCAAAGGCGCAAACCAAACCAAAGCAACCGAGATCCAAACGACAAAGCAAACACCAAACATGACACGACTCGCAAGCACGCAAATCCCTACACTCTCTCCCCCATTGGCATCGAGACGCCAAAAGGGCAGAGAGGACACCCACACACAAGGGGTGGCTCAGGCAGAGAAATCATCCCAACGCTCCTTGTGCTCCGCGTCAGACTCGGCGGCGGGGACGGGCTCCTCGATGTCCTCCTCAGAACTATTCCACTTGAAGCCTTGCTTCGCCATCCATTCAGCCTCTGGCGTGATGGCATCCTCAGAACCGCCAGAGACGTCCTCTCCAAAGAGCCTCATAACCTTCTTGTCGCGGCGGCGACTCTCCTTGGATGCCACATGAGTCCTGTACTGCCCCTTTGCTTGCATGCAGAAAAGAGTCTTCATCTTGTCCTTCAGCTTCTTGGCCCACGAGGGCTCAGAGGAAGGTTGGGAAGACCTAGCAGCACGGTCCTTAGAAACATCCTCGTCTCGAGCCTCCTCCTCATCAACACCCCTCCTAGCAGCAGACGCCTCAGCATGAGTAGTAGTGTTGGCCCAGTTGGGCTTGACGCGGAGACTGATCGACTCATGCCGAATCCAGTCTGGAGCAAGGAACTCATCACCAGGGTACAACTTCTCCCAAGTCGTGGAGATCAACAGAAATAGGTATGGTCCATAGATAGGTACCTTGCGGGTGTACACCGCAAACCGAAGCTCACACCACATGATGTGTGAGACATCAAGTGGCTGAGTCTGAGACGTACGAGCCTCCTCGCACAGGAGCATCATGTCCACCAGATAGGCATGAACCTTGTCCTTGTCACCAATGCGAGGGAACAGAGTGTTGCGGAAGATGCGATGCATGATATCTAGAAAAGAGTTTAGCACCCAAGTCGACTTTCCACTGGGAAGCACCTTCTCAACATAGAACGGCTGAAGCTTGTTCTTGCTAGCAGACTGAAAATTGGCGCCCGTCATCAGGAACGTGGAGCAGATCCATGAACTCCTTCCAGGTAGCAGTCAACTGACACCCATTGGTCATCCAGGTCATCCCCCGCTCATCCCCGGGGTGAAAGTGAACTGAGGCAAAGAACTGATAGAGAAGCTCAGAGTCATAGTCAAGGTGGAAAGAGATCACATGTTCAATACTGAACTGCTCCACCAAATCCAGAGCTTCTCCAAAGTAGTCACAAAACTTGTCCTTCCTCAAGTGATTCATGTCTATCCACTTGACATCCACGTAGGTGTTTTGCTTGTTCTTGATGACATCCAGATAAATGAGAGCCTGCTGCTTGGTCCAAAACAACTCATTGCCTCTGAGGATAGCACGAGCATTCACATAAGGGTTGATCTTCTGGCGTTCGATGTACTCAATGAGGGGAATCTCGTCCATGCCCTTAGCAGGTTCCTTTTGCTTGCTGGCAGTGGTCTTGACATTGCGCTTGGGGGCACTGGAGCCCTCTGGTGCTTCATCTTAAGGATTGCGTAGTCGCTTGGAGCCAGTGTCACGATTGGGATTGGAACGGCGAGAACCACCACCTAAGACACAAGAGAAAGCACACACAAAGAGCGAGAATAATCAATGCAAAGACCATGGCAAAGCAAGGAAAACAGGTAGAAATCATTCGGGACAAATGCCACGAGGAAGATGGGACAACAACGGTAGTGCCGCCTGGTCGTGCGGTACTAAAATTTTAGTACCGCTCCTAGTCGCGGTAGTACCGTGTGCGGATACGGTAGTACCGTGGCTTGGAGCAGTAGTAAGACCTTAGTGCCACAGAACGTGCGGTAGTACCGCACCGAACGGACGGTAGTACCGGACAAGCGGTAGTACCGCACCAGAAGCACGGTAGTACCGCACCGCGTCAGATCCGAACCTACTTTTGAATCTAAGAAGACGTGCGAAACCACGACGGAACGACGGTTGATCAAATCTACCATGGGACAATATATCAAGTAAAATTTCTACGCAACAGTACTCTCCTACAACCATCTCTTGCAAAGATTTGGCCTAAAATCTCAAGAACACATGCATCTCCCCAAAAACCTAGAGACAAGAGAACCAACTAGAAAGAGAGGGATTTGGGGAAAAACCTTGGTCCATGGTAAGAGGAAGTGGTGGGGAACAATCCGACTGGTCGGAATCCAAGGAGAGCAGCCGGAGATAGAGATCCGGCGAGGGACTCCGGCCCCGTTCTTGAGCGAGAGAGAGAGAGAGAGACGAAGTGGGGAAAACTGACGAATGGGTATGGGGGAGTTAGAACCCCCCTTGTTCCCGTCCTTATCCCCCACGCACCTCCGACAACGCGGTAGTACCGCATATCATCGCGCTAGTACCGCTTGGCCGGAAGAACCGCACCATAGCGGTAGTACCGCTCTCCCAGGCGGTAGTAAAAAATTACTGCCGTGCAAGGTGCGATAGTACCATGGCTCACCGCGGTAGTACCGTGGGCTCAAGAAGAAGCAGTTTCCAAACACAAGAAAAGAGAGGTCTTCGCGAGGAAACTTCACACAAACAAAACACCACAAAACAAACTCAAACACGAAGAGAAGAAGGGGAAACACGACAACAAGAGACGACCACGAGACACAGGCTCTTCAAGGAGAGGGCAGTGGCCGGAGCCACCTATGTTTGAGTCAATTGGTATGGCACCGCGAAGAATTATCCTTGGGTCCATGACCAAAACTCGTCTTTGAAGCACAAGTACCATCAAAATTGGCTAATGTGAAAGATTTGATCAATTTATGCAAAATGGGGGAGGGAAGTTCATTGAGAGAACAACACTCCCCCTATGTCCATGCCTACATCTAAACAAGACAACAAGTTGAGTATGGTGGGGTGTGCAAGGGTTCAAGCAACATTGCTCGAATCAATATTTTAGCTCATCCCTAACTCGCGAAATCTTGCTCATCCAACGGCTTCGTGAAAATATCTGCAAGGTTATCATGAGTGTTGACGTAGTTGAGCTCGATCTCTCCTCGCCTAATGTGATCCCGGATGAAGTGATACCGAATCTCAATATGCTTCGTCTTGAAGTGTTGCACCGGGTTGAGAGAGATCTTGATGGCACTTTCATTGTCACACCAAAGAGGCACTTTGTCACAAGTGACACCGTAATCCTTTAAAGTTTGCCTCATCCATAAGAGTTGTGCACAACAACTACCGGCGCTACATACTCCGCTTCGGTGGACGAGAGAGACACACAACTTTGCTTTTTGGAAGACCAACTTACCAAAGAGCAACCAAGGAATTGGCACCCTCCGGAAGTGGACTTCCTATCCACTTTGTCTCCCGCCCAATCGGAGTCCGAATACCCTACAAGCTTGAAGTTTGCTCCTCTTGGGTACCATAAGCCAAAGTTTGGGGTATGAGCCAAATATCGAAAGATTCGCTTGACCGCCACATAGTGACTTTCCTTAGGTGCGGCTTGAAACCGTGCACAAATTCCCACACTCAACATGATATCCGGTCTAGATGCACAAAGGTAAAGCAAGGATCCAATCATGGAGCGATATACCTTTTGATCCACCGCTTTACCATTGGGATCTATGTCAAGTTGGCACTTGGTGGGCATTGGAGTGGAAGCCGGCTTGACATCACTTAGCTTGAATCTCTTGAGCATGTCTTGAGTGTATTTGGCTTGGTTGATGAAGGTTCCTTCTCTTCTTTGCTTCACTTCGAACCCTAGAAAGAACTTCAACTCTCCCATGGAAGACATCTTGAACTTTGAGGTCATGAGAGCGGCGAATTCCTCATTGAAAGCTTTGTTAGGGGAACCAAAGATAATGTCATCAACATATAGTTGGCATACAAACAACTCCCCTTTGACCTTCTTAGTAAAAAGAGTGGGGTCGATTAGCCCAACTTCAAACCCACGATCTTGTAACAACTCGGTAAGGTGGTCATACCACGCACGTGGGGCTTGTTTAAGCCCATAGAGTGCCTTATCGAGTTGATACACATGATCGGGAAAGTAGGGATCCTCGAACCCGGGGGGTTGCTTGACATAGACCAACTCATTAATAGGACCATTAAGAAAAGCACTCTTCACATCCATTTGTTGCAACTTAAAGTTGTGATGAGAAGCATAAGCAATCAACAAACGAATGGATTCAAGGCGAGCAACGGGAGCAAAGGTTTCACCGTAGTCGATACCCTCGACTTGGGAGTAGCCTTGTGCCACCAATCTTGCCTTGTTGCGAATGATGGTCCCATGAGCATCTTGCTTGTTCTTAAATATCCACTTGGTTCCAATGACATTGTGGTTCCCCGTTGGCCTTGGCACCAATCTCCACACCTTGTTGTACTCGAAGTTGTTGAGTTCTTCATGCATGGCATTAAGCCAATCCGGATCTTCGAGTGCTTCATATACCTTTTGGGGTTCAACACAAGAGACAAACGCGTGATGTTCACAATAGTTTGCCAATTGTCTACGAGTGCTTACCCCCTTTTGAATGCTTCCAAGTACATTCTTCATGAGATGACCCTTGGTGGAGAGCTTGGAAGCAATCTTGGCGGCACGACGCTCCAATTCCTCCTCGGTGGTGAGTTGAGGAGCGGTCACTTGATCATCTTGAGCGACTCTTGAGCTTGTTCTTGATCTTGAACTTGCTCGGAGGAGAGAACTTGACCTTGGGCATCACTTGGTGTGTCAACACCGTCTTGAGCATGATCTTGCCCTTGGTCTTGTTCATGATGAGGGCCTTCACTTTGTTCTTCGGAAGCGTGTGGGCCTTGGGTTGGTGATGGCTCCACTTGAGTGGAGCATTGTCCTTCTCCTTCGGCCACAAGGGGTTCCTCAATGGGTAGGATAAAACCAACACCCATTCTTCTTATGGCTTGAGGAGGAATTTCATCACCTACATCACAAGTGCCACTTTGCTCCACTTGGGAGCCGTTATTCTCATCAAACTCCACGTTACACGTCTCCTCAATAAGTCCCGTGGATTTATTGAGGACACGGTAAGCATGAGAGTTTGTAGCATAACCAACAAATATGCCCTCATAAGCTCTAGCCTCAAATTTAGACAACCGAACACCTTTCTTGAGAATGAAACACTTACACCCGAACCCGGAAGTACTTGAGGTTGGGCTTGTTACCGGTGAGTATCTCATATGGAGTCTTGTTCAAGCCCTTGCGGAGGTAGAGCCGATTGGATGCATGACACGCGGTGTTGATGGCTTCGGCCCAAAAGTTGTACGGAGACTTGAACTCCGCCATCATGGTCCTTGCCGCATCCATCAATGTCCGGTTCTTCCTCTCCGCAACACCGTTTTGTTGAGGGGTGTAAGGTGCGGAATATTGATGCTTGATCCCCTCATCACTAAGAAACTCATCCAAGGTGTAGTTCTTGAACTCGGTGCCGTTGTCACTTCTTATTGTCAAGATCTTTGCATTGTGTTGACGTTGTGCTTCATTTGCAAAGTCAATGACGGTTTGTTGGGTCTCGCTCTTCCTCTTGAAGAAATACACCCAAGTGTATATCTTGAGTAGTCATCCACAATCACCAAGCAATACTTCCTACCCCCAAGACTATCAAAGGATGGAGGCCCAAAGAGATCCAATGAAGGAGCTCCAAAGGCCTCTTTGAGTAAATGATAGTCGTGGGAGGGTGAGCCTTCTCATGTAGCTTTCCTTCGATACAAGCACTGCAAGCACGATCTTTAGCAAAACTAACATTCGTTAGTCCACGGACATGGTCCCCCTTGAGAAGACTTTGCAAAGATCTCATATTGACATGGGCTAAACGGCGATGCCAAAGCCATCCCACATCAACTTTAGCCATTAGGCATGTCGCGGTCTTAGTGGGTCGCTCCGAAAAGTTAATCACATATAGACCGTTCTCGACATGCCCAACAAAGGCTACTTTAAGAGTCTTGCTCCACAAGAGGGCCACGGTATCGATATCAAAGAAAGTGGCAAAGCCCATGATTGCAAGTTGACGAACGGAAAGTAAATTGTATGCAAGGGACTCAACAAGCATGACCTTCTCGATCGTGAGATCATGAGAGATGACCACCTTGCCAAGTCCCAATACCTTAGAAGATGAGGCATCACCCCACTCGACATTGGTGGGCATAGATGGAACTTGTGCACGTCCACCACCAAGTCCTTGCTTCCGGTCATATGATTTGTAGCTCCACTATCGAGCAACCATGATCCCCCACCGGAAGCAAACACCTACAAGAGATCAATGCTTGGTTTTAGGTACCCATTTTGTAATGGGTCCTTTGATGTTAGTAACAAGGGTCTTAGGAACCCAAATAGACCATTCAATGTACTCATGAGGAGAACCAACAAATTTGGCATAGACATGCCCATCACTAGCACGACATAACACATAAGAAGGATTAAAGTCGCGGCTTTGTTGGGAGGGGTGGCATTGCCCTTTTTGACACCGCCACCCTTCGCATTGTTCTTCTTCTCCTTGGAAGCACTCTCTCCCTCCTTCACAAAGTTTGCTTGAGAGGAGGAGGTCGTTTGGTCTTGTTATCCTTCTTCTTGTTCTTGGGGTTGGGTGCGAACCCAATCCCCTCCTTGGCCACAACTTCCTTTTGATTTCTCAAAAGGTCGTTTAGGTTCTTCTCACCTTGTATGCATGACACAAGGCCTTTCTCAAGTTGCTCCTTCAACTTAACATTCTCCTCAATAAGATGCACATGCTCACAACAAGGGTTAGTAGCATTTGCATTATCAATTAACACCATACGAGGAAAAGTGGCTTTCTCCTTGGTTAGCTTCACTTGGAGTTGATCATGAGACTCCTTGAGGGTAGCATGAACACCCTTCAAGACTTTGTGAGCCTTGTCGAGAATGTCAAACTCCTCTTTGAGTCTAGCAAGATCAACCCCAAGCTTTGCCTTCTCGGAGTTTAGCACACGAGAAACAACAAGCGCATGATCAAGATCTTTCTTTAATTTAGCATGATCATCGTTGTGAGACTCCTCAAGAGCCAAACGAAGACCACGCTCTTCCTCAAGAGCATTGGAAAGATCCGAAATCTCATCGGCATAGTCACGACTATGCCCCTCCATCTTAGAGATGGTATCTTCGTGAGCCTCGATCATGTCATTGGCTTCACCAAGTTGTTCCAAGAGAGCAACAAAGTGCTTCTTGGATTTACCCTTGAGTTTACCCATAAAGGCCTCAAACTCATTCACCTCCACATTAGTTCCCTCATGTTCATCAATGCTATCCGTCGAAGAAGGATGATTAATGATGGTAGTTTTGATGTTGGGGGTTACCTTGTTGGTGGCTTTAGCCATGAGGCACTTGGCGGTGATGCTCTCATTGGGTGAGTCGAAGAGAGACACCCGTGGAGTTGTCGCAATGGCAACGGAGGCCATGGCAACCGACTCACCATCTTCATCATCGTCATCATCCTCATTGTACTCTTCTTGTACCACCAATGCCTTGGGAGGAGTCTTCTTGGTGAAATTGCTCTTGTTGGGGAACGACTTGGCCTTGTCCTTTCGGATGAGCTTGCCACCATTGTCTTCCCTCTTCTCATAAGGGCACTCCGCAACAAAGTGGCTTACATTGCCACAATTGAAACAAGTCCTCACTCGTTGCTTGCCCTTTGCCACTTGAATTGTTCTTGTTGAAGTTGGGCCTTGAGTTCTTCTTGCTCCAAAATTGCCTTGAAGCAAGGGCCATGTGTTCATGATAGGCATACTTCGTATCTTCGAGGTTGCTCTCCTCTTCTTCCTCTTCGTCCTCTTCCTCCATACTAACCTTGGCCTTTAGAGCAAGGTTGGGTTTCTTTACTCTTTGAGAGCGAAGTACCGCATTGTCGGCGGTCTTGTCCAAGATGCTCATAGCAACGAACTCATCCAACACATCACTTGAGGACAAGGTGTGGAAGTCCGGCCTTTGACGAATGACGGAGGACATGGCTTTGTGGTAGGGCATCATTGCCTTGAGGAATTTGCGCTTGATCCAATTGTCATCCGTGTCCTTGCTTCCATGATCTCGGAGCTAGACCGCGAGTTTGGTTACCCTCCGATAGAGCTCACGAGGTTCTTCATCTTCTTTCATTGCAAACTCATCGGCTTCATCTTGCACCACTTCATAGTTGGAGCGTTGAATGCTTGCGCTTCCCCGGTAGAGGGAAACCACTTGGCGCCAAGCATCTTTGGCCAAGGAGTAAGCGGAGATGAGGAAGGTCTTCGGGGGAATTGCTCTTGATGATGAAGAGAGCATTCTCATTGAATTGATTATCCACGGCTTCTCGAGGAGTGAAGTTGCTGGTCATGCGATAGAAACCTTCTTCAATGATTCTCCAAAGGTTAGTGTTCACATGATTTAAATGACGCTTAAAACGATAAACCCAAGAATCAAATTCACATTCTTCTCAATCTTAGGGGCCGGCCCGCATGATTCAAATGAGTGGAAGGGAGAGGTCCACCATAGACAAGTGGAGGTTCCACATGGGCAAAGATGCCGGTGCCACTCTTACCACTAGTAGGAAGGGCTTTCTCGCTAGTAGCTTCCCCCTTGTCGGAGGTAGCATCCGTCACCTTGTTGGCGGGATCACCCACTTTCAACGGTGCGGTGGAAAGTTTAAGCTCTTTTAAGAAATCTTTAAACATGCTTTTGACCTCGGTCGTCATGGAGGTTTTCAATGTGTCCAACGCCACATTGAACTCCTCACGAGAGACCGCGGTTCCCACATCTCCCGTAGAAGATACCGGATTTGCACCGGAGTTCTCCT
>NC_053028.1:277630382-277652860 GCF_003073215.2 Triticum urartu
AAGAAGAAGGAGAAGAAGAAGGAGAAGGAGAAGAAGAAGGAGAAGGAGAAGAAGGAGAAGGAGAAGGAGAAGGAGAAGAAGAAGAAGAAGAAGAAGAAGAAGAAGAAGGAGAAGAAGAAGAAGAAGAAGAAGAAGAAGAAGAAGAAGAAGAAGAAGAAGAAGAAGAAGAAGAAGAAGAAGAAGAAGAAGAAGATGATGATGATGATGATGATGATGATGATGATGAAGAAGAAGAAGAAGGAGGAGGAGGAGAAGAAGCTACACGAGCAGTAGGGCATTATGGATGGATGAACTATTTCCTCTATTGTAAAAAAAATATTTCCTCTCAATTATGGAGAAGAAGAAGAAAAATTAATACTGTGGGTTGTTAATTACCTTAATTGGGATTGAGTTGGAGGAACCTTCTCAATGATGTTTCAACTACCATGATAGTTAAATTAAAATCTATTCCTTTGTTGTATGGAAAAATTGGCTTTTCGCAAAAAATGTAACCATAGAGCTTTCCACCAGCCAAATATGCATGTAGTGATAGCCTTATTCTGTTCTTGCTCTACTGTGTTACTTTTCCAGCATATTCCATGTGCTGACCCGTTTTTGGGCTGCAACGTATTATGTTGCAGACTTTTCAGACGAGGAGTAAGGTTCGTTTCGTCGTTGCCGTGCAGCTCAGCTATGCCGTTGGAGTTGATGGACTCACTTTATCTTCCAAGCCTTCCGCTGTTATCGTATTAGGTGGCCTTAAGCCTTATTTATTGTAATAAGTTCTCTTTGGAGACATTCGATGTAATAAGTGTGTGATTGCTACTCTGTTATAAATCCTTGAGTACTTTATGTGTCAGCATTACCGATCCAGGGATGACACTGAAGCACGGAGACTTGACCGTTTGAGGGCGGGTCGCTACAAGATGGTATCAGAGCACACGCTGAGTGTAGGACACGGCCACTAAGCTAAAACCATAGATCACTATTATCTTCTCATTTCTGACTCCTCTCCATTTTCTACTCTTTAGGATGGTGGACGCAAGGAACAAGTTTGCACAACCGGATGAAGAAGCACCTTTTGGACGACACTTGAAGCAAGTCACTAGGTACCTGAACATAGGAATACCAACCTTCACCGGGACCTACAACGCCACTTTACCAGAAGAGGAGCAATGGATGATTCAAGTTCAAGTTCCAGGAAGAACCTTCACTCCAGTCACTAAACCTATAGAGTTTTCCTTCGATGCACCAACCTGGAGTCTAGGAAAGAGTATGGCAGCTCACATCACCATGGGACGCATTGGAGAAGTTTATCACAAGGAGCTTAAGGATACTATCTACCATATCTGCGGGCGCCGAGATGAGCAATGGGAGATGATCAGCACCAGGAAGGATAGATCAATTGCAGCTTTCATCCAGGAACTAAACCAGCACATTCGACGCTAGGAGAACCATATGTGCGTAGGCATGATAGATCTGAAGAAGGCAATGACTAGGATCACGGAACTGGAGGAGGAACTCAAGGCTACATGTGAAGATTATGAGGAGGAAATCGTCGTACTGGTGGAGAATAATGTTGACCTGATTAAGAAGATCGGAATATTCATGGGAGACCCCACACCAGTAGAAGAAGACGAAGAACCCAAGGAGATTCGCCCGGAGGACTACATCACCATCGACGACACCGACTCCGACCTTAGCGATGATGACTTTGAAGACGAAGCTGGAGCAGGTATCATGGAGTCTGCAACTGAGGAATATTTTTAGTAGACCACCACATCAGTAGTAGTATTCCACCATGTAAATAGTATAGTCCGAGCACTTTTACGATAGTTAGGCCGATTGTATGTCTTGCTTGATTGATTGAGTGAAATGTTTGTGTTTGTCTCATGTGCATATGGGTAGTGCTTTCTCATTAGACCTCATTCTATTCTAATCTCTCCCCTCTAAACCCATCAGATGCCTCCGAGACGTGACCCCGGATTTGCTTTCCCATCAGAGCTCACTTAGTTGATCCAGCAGCAGAATACCCTGATGCAGTTGTTAGTTCAGAACCAAGGCAACAACAACAACAACAACAACAATCCACCACCACCACCACCAGTGGACAACTTAGCCCGTTTTCTAAGGTTGCAACCGCCGGTGTTTTCCAGTAGCACCGAGCCTATAGTAGAAGATGATTGGCTCCGCAGGATTGGAAGGGAGTTAACCACTGCAGGATGTACTGATGCTGAGAAGGTGTGTTTTGCCGCACATCAGTTGGATGGACCAGTAGCCTCATGGTGGGAGAATTACACTATCACCTACCCTGTAGCCATGGTGACATGGGACCAGTTTCACCAAGCATTCCATACAGCCCATGTCTCAACTAGAGCCATGAATTTGAAGAAGCGTGAGTTTCGCAACCTACGCCATGGGAACCGTACTGTGGCTCAGTACGCGAATGAGTTTAGCAAGTTAGCTCGCTATGCCCCTGATGATGTGGCCACAGATGCCGCAAAGCAGGAGAAGTTCATGGAAGGGCTAAATGATGAGATGAGTATGCAGTTGATGGTGGCAACATTCACCAACTACCAGGAGTCGGTAGATAAGGCTCTTATGATTGAAGGGAAGCATCAGCAGATTGAGAGCCGTAAGAGGAAGTATGGACAAGGGAGGTATAACTCAGGAGCTCAGCAAAAGCCTCGCCTAACCCCGAACTCGGGAGGACTTGTTCATAACCATGGAGGCCACACCCATAATGGAGGAAGTAACCATAATCATACTGGCCCTAGGAATGGGAATGGAGCAAGCAACAATCAGAACCGCCCCAATCCAGCCACACCCACCAAGAGAGACCTAAGCCACGTTACTTGTTTCAAGTGCGGGAAGACTGGACACTATGCCACGGAGTGCCCTGAAGGGAAGAATGGAAACGGAAATGGGAGCGCTGGGAAGAAGCCCAATCCATTCAACAAAAGGACAAGTAAACCATGTTAGCGTGGAGGAGGTTGAAGAGCAGCCAGACGCGGTTATAGGTAAGTTTTTGGTTAAGTCATTTACCGCTCTTGTTCTTTTTGATACTGGTGCATCGCATTCATACATATCAAGGGAATTCATGGATAAGTTTAAACTACCGACCCAAACCCTTAGGACCCCTCTGTTAGTAAGCTCACCTAGAGCAGAGTATATGGCTAGTCGATGGTGTGACCAGATACGCTTAACCATTGGCAACCATGTTTTTCCGTCCGACCTAATTATCTTGGAGTCACAAGGATTGGATGTGATATTAGGAATGGACTGGATGTCAAAGTATGGAGGAAGCATTGACTGTGTTAGTAAGTCAATTTGTCTCACCACCCCGGAGGGAAAAAGGATCAAGTATGTATCCAGGCATGCACCAAGAAGTAGCCAAGTAAATACCCTCACAGGAGTTGTTCAGGAAGAAGTGCCTGTAGTAAAGGATTACCCAGATGTTTTTCCAAAGGAGTTACCAGGCATGCCACCGGATCGAGATATTGAGTTTTTGATAGAGCTATTGCCAGGCACAGGGCCAATATCCAAGAGACCCTATAGGATTCCCACGAATGATCTGGAGGAGATTAAGAAACAAATCAAGGAGTTATTGGAGAAAGGTTACATTCGACGGAGTTCATCACCATGGGGAGCCCCAGTGCTTTTGGTTGAGAAGAAGGATAAATCTCTAAGAATGGTTGTTGATTATCGAGCCTTGAATGAAGTAACGATTAAGAACAAGTACCCATTGCCGATGATCAATGATTTGTTTGACCAGC
Organism: Triticum urartu; assembly: GCF_003073215.2. Classification (NCBI taxonomy): domain Eukaryota; kingdom Viridiplantae; phylum Streptophyta; class Magnoliopsida; order Poales; family Poaceae; genus Triticum; species Triticum urartu. The sequence goes on from NC_053028.1 coordinate 277,634,138, forward strand.
TGCAAGGAGCTAAGGTGTTTTCGAAGATTGATCTGCGATCAGGATATCATCAGTTGAAGATACGAGAAAAGGATATACCAAAGACAGCCTCCACCACACGGTACGGGCTTTACGAATATATGGTCATGTCGTTTGGACTGACTAACGCCCCTGCCTATTTCATGAGCATGATGAACAAGGTGTTCATGGAATATTTGGATAAGTTTGTTGTGGTGTTCATTGATGATATAATGGTATATTCGAAGAACGGAGAGGAACGGAAGGAGCATTTGCGTTTAGTTCTCAAGAAACTCAGGGAACATCAGTTGTATGCCAAGTTCAGCAAATGCGAGTTTTGGTTGAAGGAAGTCGGGTTCCTTGGACATGTTATATCGGGAGAAGGTATAGCAGTAGATCCCACCAAGATTCAGTCAGTCACTGAATGGTTGGCACCCACTTCAGTGTTAGAGAGATCCGCAATTTTCTTGGACTCGCAGGATACTACCGTAGATTCATTGAGAATTTTTCCAAGATCGCGAAGTCCATGACAGAATTATTGAAGAAGGATACCAAGTTTAAATGGACGGAAGATTGTGAGGCAAGTTTCCAGGAGCTGAAGAAACGTTTGACTATAGCCCCAGTGCTGACACTGCCAGCTATACGTAAGGATTTTCAAGTGTATTGCGATGCCTCTCGCTCAGGACTTGGAAGTGTGCTTATGCAGGACGGAAGAGTTGTTTCGTATGCCTCACGACAACTAAAACCACACGAGTTAAATTATGCCACACATGATTTGGAGCTAGCAGCCGTAGTGCATGCGTTGAAGACTTGGAGACATTACCTTATTGGAAACCATTGTGATGTGTACACAGATCATAAGAGTTTGAAGTACATTTTCACCCAGAAGGAACTGAACCTTAGGCAGAGAAGATGGTTGGAGCTTATAAAGGATTATACATGAAGCTTCATTATCATCCAGGCAAGGCCAATGTCGTAGCCGACGCTTTGAGCCGGAATAGCTATGCTAATACCCTAATAAGCACGGGATTGCCGAAGGAGTTAGCAGAGGATCTCCCGGAACTTCGATTGGAGATTGTGTCTAGAGGTTCTGTTGCAACAATGGAGGTGCAGTCTACATTGTTGGGAAAAGTTCGAGAAGCTTAGAAGGATGACAAAGAGATTGCCGAGATAAAGGAGAAAATGAGCGAAGGAAAGGCCAAAGGTTTTCGTGAGGATGAGCACGACACCCTATGGTTTGAGGACCGTGTTTATGTGCCCAATAACACAGAGATCAGGAAGTTAATACTTCAGGAGGCTCATGACTCACCATACTCGATACACCCCGAAAACACCAAGATATATTTTGATTTGAAGGAACGTTTCTGGTGGACAGGGATGAAGAAGGATATCGCCGAGTATGTGGCCATATGTGATGTATGTCAGAGAGTGAAGGCGGAGCATCAAAAGCCAGCAGGATTGTTACAACCTATGCCGATACCCGAATGGAAGTGGGATAAACTTGGCATGGATTTTATCACCGGATTTCCCAGGACCAAATCAGGATATGATTCTATATGGGTAGTAGTTGACCATTTGACCAAAGTGGCACACTTTATCCCAGTGAAAACAACTTATACCAGTGCAAAGTTGGCCAAGATATATATGACCAGGATCGTATGTCTGCATGGAGTCCCGAGGACCATCGTATCAGATAGAGGAACACAGTTTACTTCAAAGTTTTGGCATCAGCTGCACCAGACTTTGGGAACAAGATTGGAGTTCAGTACATCATTTCACCCGCAGACGGATGGACAGACCGAGAGAGTCAACCAGATTTTGGAGGACATGTTGAGAGCCTGTGCACTAGATTATGGGTCTAGTTGGGATGACAATTTGCCTTACACAGAGTTCTCATACAACAATAGTTACCAAGCCAGTTCGAAAATGGCACCGTTTGAAGCCCTGTACGGCCGAAGGTACAGAACACCGTTGATGTGGGATGAAGTTGGAGACCGACAGTTGTTTGGACCAGACTTGATCAAAGAGTCTGAGGAGAAGGTTAAACTGATTCGGGATAGACTGAAGATAGCTCAGTCCTGACAGAAGAGTTATGCAGATTCGAAACGCAAGGAGGTAACCTATGAAATTGGAGATAGAGCATATGTGCGAGTATCACCTTTGCGAGGAGTGAAATGTTTTGGAGTTAAGGGGAAGTTAGCCCCAATATTTGTAGGACCATATCGTGTTTTGGAATGGATGGGAGAAGTGGCCTACAAGTTGGAGTTACCTAAAGGACTGTCAGGAGTTCACGATGTGTTTCACGTTTCCCAGTTGAAGAAGTGCCATGCTGAGATGGCCGACATACCGCTAAGAGATACCGTACCCTTGGAGGCGATTCAGTTGGACAATGACTTGACTTATGAGGAGAAGCCAGTCAAGATTTTGGAGTTTGCCAGTTGAGTCACCCGCAGCAAGGTTATTAAGTTTTGCAAAGTTCAGTGGAGCCACGATACCGAGGACGAAGCCACGTGGGAACGAGAGGATGATCTTCGCAAAGACCACCCACACCTATTTTCTAGCCAACCCAAATCTCGAGGGCGAGATTCATCTTAAGGGGGGGTAGGTTTGTAACATCCCAAATTTTCAATTTGGAATGTTATACATAGATCATTCTTGAATATCATATTTTATTGCATTTCGTCTCGTGATCCTTGAAATCCTAAGCAACTCAAGGACCCTCAGAGAGAGTTGGGGATTTCCCCGGTTTTCAAATTTGATTTTATCAAATTTTGAAACGAGGATTTTGGTTTTAATTATTTTTCTCTCAAGAAGAAGAAGAAGAAGAAGAAGAACGAAAATATTTCATATTAAAATATATGAGAGGAGATAATATGACTTCTCCAAAATTGAAATATTGGAGGAAAAATATTAAAATCAAATATTTGTTTTTTTTGGATTTTATTTTGTTTGCATTAGAAAAATTGCATGTTTTCAAAATTGCATTTTAGGGCCAAGAAAATGTTCATCTCGTTCTAAATATTTCATTTAGACTGTGAAAATTTGTTTTGGAATTTTTAGATTTTTATTTTATTTTCTAGGATTTTTTTAGTTTTGGCGGAATTATTTTAAAAAAAAGTTTCCGGACCAAGCTGGGCCGAAGTCCAGCCGGCCCGTTCCGCCGCCGTCACCCTCGCACGCGCCGCCGTGCGCAGCACGGACACCGAGGGGAGTCCGAGCCGGACTCCTACCCGGGCGCTCCCTCGCCCCCTTTTAAATAGCGCCGCCCCGCCCCGGCTCACCACCACCACCGCCCGCTAGCCCCGCCGCCGCAGCCCGCGCCGCTGCTGCCGCGTGCTGCCCCCGCAGAGCCGCCTCGCCGCCGCCGCCTGAGCCCCGCCGTCCGCCAGCCCCGCCGGAGCCGCATCCCGCCGGATTCGACGAGGTAACGCGCCGTCGTCGTCGGTTTTTTTAGAAAACCGATTTGGTTTTTTTAGAAAACCGCTAACTCATTTTTTTGGTTCGCCGGTTTTTCCCGGTTTTTTCTTTTTAGCGGATGTTCGTGCGGACGTTCGTTTTAATGAACGGTTTTCGCTCGTTAGTTACAGATAACGAACGCTAGTTCGTTAGCCTGTTCATCAGTTTTCTTTTATCGGATTTTTCCGCGGTTATTTCTGATTGTGATTTATAATCCAATTTTCGTTCTAGTCTATCTTTTCGCTCGTTAGTCGGAATCAGGTGATTCAAGCGCCTAGATCGTCGTCTCGAGACCCTATTTCCGCTTAACCAAGTTGCACAAGTTTTTGCTACTGTAAAATTTTACCTAGGTCCAGATTAGTAAATGGATCTTGTTTCTTTCACCGTTTGAGTTTCGTTGCTCCGTTTGGTTTGATTCTTTTTGCAAACCGGAGTTCTTAAGTTGAACTTTCTGGTTAGATCTTCTTATTTGAGTTTTACCTGTGCTTCTTTGCTTGATTGCTTATGTTTGCTATTGTTTGTTTGCGATACAATTCATGGAGTGCGAAGCATGTTATTTGGAGTCTCTAGGTTACGCGGATTGTCAACAAGGAAAGTAACACTTTGATCATATCCCTTCATCACCCAGTTTTTATGCATTACTTCCAATCCTCAAACATTGCATGGTTAGGATGTCATTAACATGTGGGTTGGGAAGTAGTTGATGAGGTAGAACCTATTACCCTGTTACATTCAAACCCTTGGGAGTTACTTCTACGCGTTGCTTATATTACTATGCTATGCTCGTAGACGTGGTTTGGGAGAGTGAAATCCATGACAGATGTGAGATTGTTAATTAATGGTTCAACTTAAGGTGGAAACTTAAATACACATCTGGGTGGATTGAGGCACCTGGAGTACCTTGTGTTGCCTGTATTTTTTTGGAAATCCCGGAGTACCCGTGTGATCTTACTATAAACTTCGGTGTGCAGCCACAAGCTAATATGGGCTCTAGCATAGTTGAGTAAGTTACGTGAAGCTCTTGAAGAGGTGGATCGGCAGGTAGTGGGATTGTAGGTTTGGTATGGTCTGCCCGGAGTAGAGAGTTAATGTTTCTAAAAGACTGTGTCTCGGTCATCCGTTTCTCAAACATCATGTAGTGCGAGAAATCCAACGGAGGAGATCGAGTCTTGTGGGGAAAAGTGCGCAAACCTCTGCAGAGTGTACAAACTAATCATGGTTAGCCATGTCCCCGGTTATGGACATCTTGAGTATCTAGTATTTGGAGTATCTTAAGTATCTCATCACTCTAAATTAATACTGTTGGGTTGTTAATTACCTTAAGTGGGATTGAGTTGGAGGAACCTTCTCAATGATGTTTCAACTACCATGATAGTTAAATTAAAATCTATTCCTTTGTTGTAGAGAAAAAATGGCTTTTCGCAAAAACTGTAACCATAGAGCTTTCCACCAGCCAAATATGCATGTAGTGATAGCCTTATTCTGTTCTTGCTCTACTGCGTTACTTTGCCAGCATATTCCATGTGCTGACCCATTTTCGAGCTGCAACGTATTATGTTGCAGACTTTTCAGACGAGGAGTAAGGTTCGTTAGGTCGTTGCCGTGCAGCTCAGCTATGTCGTTGGAGTTGATGGACTCACTTTATCTTCCAAGCCTTCCGCTCTTATCGTATTAGGTGGCCTTAAGCCTTATTTATTGTAATAAGTTCTCTTTGGAGACATTCGGTGTAATAAGTGTGTGATCGCTACTTTGTTATAAATCCTCGAGTATTGTGTGTGTCAGCATTACCGATCCAAGGATGACACTGAAGCACAGAGACTTGACCATTCGAGGTTGGGTCGCTACAGTGATTGACCCTTGCAAGAGTAATCCCATGTGTAAAAACTAATGATATCTCAAGAATTTCATCAGAAAAATGGTATCTTTGGAACAATTTTTCTCTCCTACTACTCCTTGCAGTGAGCGGTATGGAATGCATGTGTCAGCAGACATGACAGCTTGTCCATGGAAGTTGAATCACGACAACCATCACGTTTCTACCACTGCTACACGTGATTCCCACGACACCGCGCCAACCCATGGCACGACATTCCCCGACGTGCGCCTCATCCCTCTCAGCCCCACCGCTCCTTTGCCTTTGTGTGCATGACATGCGGGCCAGCTGAACTGCGATGACCATCAAGTTTCTACCACAACCACAACCGATTGGACGCAGTTTGCCTGCTCCGCTTCTGTGCTCCGGTCCATACTCCCGCACCATCGAATTTTCATCCAGCAGCTGTGACACATTTCGTCCTGGGCATCAATCCTCAGTTGGAGTACTTCTATACTACATGTAGTACCCGCCGGTGTGGCCATCTATGCCCCGACGCCCAGCTATGGCACCCTCGCCACGGCCATGCCACCACCGGTTGGTTCATCTTGAATTAGTGAGTCACAAACCACGCCACCACCATGAGAATGACATGTGGGCCAACCGCATTTAAGGTCCACATGTCATCGACTGATAGGCCGGTGCACTAAGCCATTGAAGCTCGGTCCCGTGGACCTCGAGAGGGAAATGTAACTCCCGTAGTAAGAACTCGTGCCAAACCCGGAATTTGTTTCTTACTACTACAAATGTGTCGGCCGGTGCATTGCAATGGATCCAAAGTATATCTATTTAGTGGGGTGCACTCTAAACACATCATCTATTTATGTTTCTCTAGCCTTTCCTAGCCATGCAACCAAGCCACATAAGCTTCATGGGTGCCCCCCACATCATATTATTCATACTACGTTGACTGAAAAAAAGATAAATCACCCAAAACAAGATCTTCCCGCTTTTTGTTCCTACGATGTTGTGTCGTGCACGTACCTAGTTGTATAGTGGTAGCACTAGTTATAGTACAAACTTTGTACTAGTAGGATTAGTAGTACGGAATGCGCCTACTCTATCAAGAGCCCCATTTGACACCAAATTTCTTGGCTTCCGTGCTACAGCTAGATCTTCCCCTCCTTGTTTCTGTTTTCCAACGCAGCGGGCAGGGTGCAGTTTGCCAATAGTCGGTTTGCTCAACTGCGGTCCCACGTGAAAGTGAAAATGCTAGGCAACACGCCTTCCCCAGCTATTTGGCGTGCCGGAAGGGCCATGGAGTACTCACGATTCCTAGGCGTGTGGGGGTGCGACGTGAATGCGGCAGGCCTTTTCGTTTTACTAGCAATGTGCCCGTGCGTTGCGAGCGATCCAGAGTAGTAGAATAGTAGTCCTTGTTCACAAACTTGAAAGAAAACACTTGTGTTTTGATATACATATATACCACTAAAAATATATTACTTTTCACTTAAAATATATTTCTCAGGCTATTTTGATGAGGTGAGGGAGGGATATGGTTGCTTTCAAGATAATAAGGGGTTTTCTACAAATTGGAGCAGAGAAGTGGGCTAGTGTTGCAAAAATGCCATAACTGTTGGGGAACGTAGCAGAAATTCAAAATTTTCTACACATCACCAAGATCAATCTATGGAGTAATCTAGCAACGAGGGGAAGGAGAGTGCATCTACATACCCTTGTAGATCTCTAAGCGGAAGCGTTCAAGTGAATGGGGTTGATGGAGTCGTACTCGTCGTGATCCAAATCACCGATGATCCTAGTGCCGAACGGACGCGACTCCAGCAGGGTTCGATCGACGCCCTAGAAACTCACCATAAACGAAGACCGTAGCTGAGCCGCGCGGAGGAAGGTAGGCTGCGCCAACAGGGAGAGAATCAAACACGTGTGGCTCCAGCCCATACCTTCAAGAATCTTAGGGGGAGGGGAGCGCCTACAGTGACCAGACGACCACCTGGGGGTTGCCCACCCAGGTAGGAGAGCAGCGGCAGCCTAGATAGCCAGTTCTAAGGTGGGCGGCAAGCGGAGAGAGAGGCGACCCACTAGGTGGACATACTGAGGGCTACCCATTCTGAAGCCAGGTTTCCCCCTTTCCTCTCTCATCTTCTTCGCTCGTGTCGGGCCCTCTGGTCTGCGAGTTCATGGTGCGCATCAGCCCACCACCTATGACAGGGCCATACGCCCTTATCCTCGATACCCAGAGCGCAAATAGCCGATCACGTACTGTCTGGTGGCTAGGTAGCCCCACCGCGTGGTAAGACTGCAGTACCCTCTGGGGCAGGAGACCCGACCACCTGTTGCTCCGGGACCCTCCGGTGGTCCCGGTACGTTACCGATAGCACCCAAACTTTTCCGGTGACCAAAACAGGACTTCCCATATATAAATCTTTACCTCCGGACCATTCCGGAACTCCTCGTGATGTCCGGGATCTCATCCGGGACTCCGAACAACATTCGGTAACACACATACTTCCCTATAACCCTAGCGTCACCGAACCTTAAGTGTGTAGACCCTACGGGTTCGGGGAGAACCATGCAGACATGACCGAGACAACTCTCCGGCCAATAACCAACAGCGGGATCTGGATACCCATGTTGGCTCCCACATGTTCCACGATGATCTCATCGGATGAACCACGATGTCGAGGATTCAATCAATCCCGTATACAATTCCCTTTGTCCAGCGGTATTGTACTTGCCCGAGATTCGATCGTCGGTATCCGATACCTTGTTCAATCTCGTTACCGGCAAGTCTCTTTACTCGTTCCGTAACACATCATCCCGTGATCAACTCCTTGATCATATTGTGCACATTATGATGATGTCCTACCGAGTGGGCCCAGAGATACCTCTCCGTTTACACGGAGTGACAAATCCCAGTCTCGATTCGTGCCAACCCAACAGACACTTTCGGAGATACCTGTAGTGTACCTTTATAGCCACCCAGTTACGTTGTGACGTTTGGCACACCCAAAGCACTCCTACGGTATCCGGGAGTTGCACAATCTCATGGTCTAAGGAAATGATACTTGACATTAGAAAAGCTTTAGCATACGAACTACACGATCTTGTGCTAGGCTTAGGATTGGGTCTTGTCCATCACATCATTCTCCTAATGATGTCCTATCAATACAATTCTAGCATGGATAATAAACGATTATCATGAACAAGGAAATATAATAATAACCAATTTATTATTGCCTCTAGGGCATATTTCCAACAGTCTCCCACTTGCACTAGAGTCAATAATCTAGTTCACATCGCCATGTGATTAACACTCACAGGTCACATCGCCATGTGACCAACATCCAAGAGTCTACTAGATTCAATGATCTAGTTCATATCACTATGTGATTAACACTCAAAGAGTTCTGGGTGTGATCATGTTATGCTTGTGAGAGAGGTTGTAGTCAACGGGTCTTTCCATATTCAGATCCCTATGTATTTCGCAAAACTTTATGTCATATCGTAGATGCTGCTACCACGTTCCACTTGGAGCTATTCCAAATTGTTGCTCCATTATACGTATTCGGTATCTCTACTCAGAGCTATCCGGATAGGTGTTAAGCTTGCATCGATGTAACTCTTTACGTCGAACTCTTTATCACCTCCATAACCGAGAAACGTTTCCTTATTCCTCTAAGGATAATTTTGACCGCTATCTGGTGATCTACTCCTAGATCACCTTTGTACCCTCTTGCCAGACATGTGGCAAGTCACACATCTGGTGCGGTACTCAGCATGGCATACCGTATAGAGCCTATGACAAAAGCATAGGGGATGACCTTCGTCCTTCCTCTTTCTTCTGCCGTGGTCAATCTTCGAGTCTTACTCAACTTCACACCTTACAACTCAGGTGAGAACCCCTTCTTTGACTGATCTATTTTGAACTCTTTCAAAAACATGTCAAGGTGTGCATTCTTTGAAAGTATCATCAGGCGTCTTGATCTATTTCTATAGATCTTGATGCCCAATATGTAAGCAGCTTTATCCAGGTATTCCTTTGAAAATCACTTTTCAAACAACCGTTTATGGTTTCCAGAAATTCTACATTATTTCAGATCAACAATATGTCATCCACATATACTTATCAGAAATATTGTAGTGCTCCCACTCACTTTCTTGTAAATACATGTTTCTAGCAAACATTATATAAACCTAAAAGCTTTGATCACTCCATCAAAACATATATTCCGATTCCGAGATGCTTGCTCTAGTCCATAGAAGGATTGCTGGAGCCAGCATACCTTTTAGCATCCTTAGGATCGACAAAACCTTTTATTGTATCACATACAACTTTTCTTACGAAAACTGGTAAGAAAACTTGTTTTGACATCCATCTGTAAGATTTCATAATCGAAAAATACAGCTAATGCTATCATGATTCCGACAGACTTAAGCATCGCTACGGGTGAGAAATTCTCATCGTAGTCAACTCCTTGAACTTGTGAAAAGACTCTTTCCCACAAGTCGAGCTTCATGGACGGTAACATTACCGCCACGTCCGTCTTCTTCTTAAAGATCCATTTATCTCAATGGCTTGCCGATCAACGGGCAAGTCCACCAAAGTCCATACTTTGTTCTGATACATGGATCCTATCTCGGATTTCATGGCTTCTAACCATCTGTCAGAATACGGGCCCACCATCGCTTCTCCATAGCTCGTAGGTTCATTGTTGTCCAACAACATGATATATGAGACAGGATTACCGTACCACTCAGGAGTAGTATATATCCTTGTCGACCTACGAGGTTCGATAGCAACTTGATCCGAAGTTTCATGATCACTATCATTAACTTCCTATTCAACAGACGTAGGCGCCGCAGAAAACATCTTTCTGTGTTGCATCACTCTCTGGTTGAAGTAAAGGTTTGAGAACCTCATCAAGTTCTATCTTCCTCCCACTCAATTCTTTTGAGAGAAACTCCTTTTAGAGAAAGGACCCGTTCTTAGCGACAAACAATTTTCCCTCGGATCTGAGATAGAAGGTGTACCCAACTATCACCTTTGGGTATCCTATGAAGATGTGTTTGTCCGCTTTGGGTTCGAGCTTCTCCGGCTGAAGCCTTAAGCATCGCAGCCCCAAACATTAAGAAGTGACAACTTTGGTTTCTTGCCAAACCAATGTTCACATGACGTCGTTTCAACGGACTTAGATGGTGTCCTATCGAAAGTGAATGCAGCTGTCTCTAATGCATAACCTCAAAATGAAAACGGTAGATTGGTAAGAGACATTATAGATCGCACCATATCTCATAGGGTTCGATTAGTGTCCGGACACACCATTACCTTGTGGTGTTCCAGGTGCCTTCAACTGTGAAACAATTCCACAATGTCTTAAGTGATTGCCAAACTCATAACTCAGAAAATCCCCTTTTGATCAGATCGTAGGAACATGATCTTATTGTTATGATGATTCTTAACTTCACTCTGAAATCGCTTGAAATTTTCAAACGTTTCAGACTTGTGCTTCATTAAGTAAATATACCTATATCTACTCAAATCGTCAGTGAAGATGAGAAAATAGCGATATCCACTGCACGCTTCAATTCTCATTGGATCACACGCATCAGCATGTATGATTTCCAACAAGTCACTTGCCCGTTTCATTGTACCTGAAAACGGGGTCTTAGTCATCCTGCCCATGAGGCATGGCTCGCATGTGTCAAGCGATTCAAAATCAAGTGACTCCAAACATCCATCGACATGGAGTTTCTTCATGCATCTTACGCCAATATGACCTAAGCGGCAGTGCCACAAGAAAGTGGTACTATCTACATCTTTTGGCGTGAACATGTGTATTACCACGACTGAGATTCAATGAACCATTCACATAGGGTGCATGACCATGAAAGGTATTATTCATGTAAACAGAATAACCATTATTCTCTAATTTAAATGAATAACCGTATTGTAATGAACATGATCTAATCATATTCATGCTCAATGTAGACACCTGATAACATTTATCTAGGTTCAATACTAATCCCGAAGGCAGATGGAGTGTGCGATGGTGATCTCATAAACTTTGGAAACACTTCCAACACACATTGTCACCTCGCCCTTAGCTAGTCTCCGTTTAGTCCGTAGCTTTTGCTTCAAGTCACCAGTAATAGCAACTGAACCGGTATCCAATACCCAGGTGCTACTAGGAGTACTAGTGAGGTACACATTAATAACACGTATATACTTTGTTGAAGTTGCCAGCCTTCTTATCTACCATACATTTAGGGTAATTCCGCTACCAATGACTATTCCCCTTACAATAGAAGCACTCAGTCTCGGGTTTGGGTTCAACCTTGGGTTCCTTCACTGGAGCGGCAACTGGTTTGCCATCCATGAATTTTCCCTTCTAGCCCTTCTTGAAACCAGTGGTCTTGTTAAACCATCAACACTTGATGCTCCTTCTTTGATTTCTACCTTTTGCGGTCTTAAGCACCGCGAACAGCTCCGGGATCAACTCCATCCCTTGCATGTCATAGTTCATCACGAAGATCTAGTAGCTTAGTGATAGTGGCTAGAGAACTCTATCAATCACTATCTTATCTGGAAGTTTAACTCCCACTTGATTTAAGTGATTGTAGCACCCAGACATTCTGAGCACATGCTCACTAGCTGAGCTATTCTCCTCCATCTTGTTGGCAAAAGAACTTGTCAGAGGTCTCATACCTCTCAACATGGGCATGAGCCTGAAATCCCAATTTCAGCTCTTGGAACATCTCACATGTCTTATGGTGTTCAAAACGTCATTGGAATCCCGATTCTAAGCCGTAAAGTATGGTGCACTAAACTATCAAGTAGTTATCAGGATGTGTCTGTCAGGTGTTCACAACATCCACAGACGACGTTGTAGGGGTTCGCACATCGAGCGGTGCATCAAATACGTAAGCCTTCTGTGTGGCAGTGAGGACACTCCTCGGACTACGGACCTAGTCCGCATCATTGCTTACAATATCTTTCAACTTGGTCTTTCTCTAGGAACGTAATGAAACAGGGAGCTACAACGTGAGCTATTTATCTACAACATATTTGCGAAGACAATTTTAGACTATGTTCATGATAATTGAGTTCATCTAATCAAATTATTTAATGAACTCCCACTCAGATAGACATCCCTCTAGTCATCTAAGTGAAACATGATCCGAGTCAACTAGGCCGCGTCCGATCATCACGTGAGACGGACTAGTCAACATCGGTGAACATCTTCATGTTGATCGTATCTTCTATACGACTCATGCTCGACCTTTCGGTCTTCTGTGTTCCGAGGCCATGTCTGTACATGCTAGGCTCGTCAAGTCAACCTAAGTGTTTGCGTGTAAATCTGGCTTACACCCGTTGTATTCGAACGTTAGAATCTATCACACCCGATCATCACGTGGTGCTTCGAAAACAACGAACCTTCGCAACGGTGCACAGTTAGGGGGAACACTTTCTTGAAATTAGTAGAGGGATCATCTTATTTAAGCTACCGTCGTTCTAGCAAAATAAGATGTAAAACATGATAAACATCACATGCAATCAAATAGTGACATGATATGGCCAATATCATTTGCCTCTTTGATCTCCATCTTCGGGGCTCCATGATCATCGTTGTCACCGGCATGACACCATGACTCCATCATCAATCTCGCCATCAGTGTCTTGATGTCTTGAATCTATTACATCAACTCATCTAGGCTAGACAGCTTTAGAAAAAGTAAAGGTAATATAATACTATTAGACACCGGCATCAAATAAATAAAGACAACTAGCCTATTCCCGCTGGTTCATACTCATCGACATGCAAGTCGTGATTCCTATTACAAGAACATGATCAATCTCATACATCACATATATCATTCATCACATCCTTTTGGCCATATCACATCACAAGGCATATGCTGCAAAAACAAGTTAGACGTCCTCTAATTGTTGTTGCAAGTTTTTACGTGGCTGCTATAGGTTTCTAGCAAGAACGTTTCTTACCTACGCGAAAACCACAACGTGATATGCCAATTTCTATTTACCCTTCATAAGGACCCTTTTCATCGAATCCGATCCGACTAAAGTGGGAGAGACAGACACCCGCTAGCCACCTTATGCAACTAGTGCATGTCAGTCGGTGGAACCAGTCTCACGTAAGAGTACGTGTAAGGTCGGTCCGGGCCGCTTCATCCCACAGATGCCGCCGAATCAAGATAAGACTAGTAACGGCAAGAATTGACAAAATCGCCACAACAACTTGTGTTCTACTCTGTGCATAGAAACTACGCATAGACCTAGCTCATGATGCCACTGTTGGGGAATCGTAGCAGAAATTCAAAATTTTTTACGCATCACCAAGATCAATCTATGGAGTAATCTAGCAACGAGGGGAAGGAGAGTGCATCTACATACCCTTGTAGATCGCTAAGCGGAAGCGTTCAAGTGAACGGGGTTGATGGAGTCGTACTCGTCGTGATCCAAATCACCGATGATCCTAGTGCCGAACGGACGGCACCTCCGTGTTCAACACATGTACAGCCCGGTGACGTCTCCTACGCCTTGATCCAGCAAGGGGAGAAGGAGAGGTTGGGGAAGACTCCATCCAGCACAGCACGACGGCGTGGTGGTGGTGGAGGAGCGTGGACTCCAGCAGGGCTTCGCCAAGCATACGAGAGACGAGGAGGGAGAGGGGTAGGGCTGCGCCAAGAGAGAAATACACGTGTGGCAGCCCAACCTCAAGTATATAGGGGAAGGGGAGGGGCTGCGCCCCCACCTAGGGTTCCCTCCCTAGGGGTGGCGCCCCTAGATCCCATCTAGGGGCGGCCAAAGGGAGGGGAGAGGGGGCGCACCACTAGGTGGGCTTTAGGCCCATCTGAGCCTAGGGTTTGCCCCCTTTTCCCTCTCTCTTCGCCTTGGGCCCTGGGGGCGCACCAGCCCACCTGGGGCTGGTCCCCTCCACACTTGGCCCATGCAGCCCTCCGGGGCTGGTGGCCCCACTTGGTGGACCCCCGGGACCCCCCGGTGGTCCCGGTACATTACCGATAAAACCCGAAACTTTTCCGGCGACCAAAACAGGACTTCCCATATATAAATCTTTACCTCCGGACCATTCCGGAACTCCTCGTGACGTCCGGGATCTCATCCGGGACTCCGAACAACATTCGGTAACCACGTATACTATTCCCTATAACCCTAGCGTCATCGAACCTTAAGTGTGTAGACCCTACGGGTTCGGGACCATGCAGACATGACCGAGACAACTCTCCGGCCAATAACCAACAGCGGGATCTGGATACCCATGTTGGCTCCCACATGTTCCACGATGATCTCATCGGATGAACCACGATGTCGAGGATTCAATCAATCCCGTATACAATTCCCTTTGTCCAGCGGTATTGTACTTGCCCGAGATTCGATCGTCGGTATCCCGATACCTTGTTCAATCTCGTTACCGGCAAGTCTCTTTACTCGTTCCGTAACACATCATCCCGTGATCAACTCCTTGGTCACATTGTGCACATTATGATGATGTCCTACCGAGTGGGCCCAGAGATACCTCTCCGTTTACACGGAGTGACAAATCCCAGTCTCGATTCGTGCCAACCCAACAGACACTTTCGGAGATACCTAGTGTACCTTTATAGCCACCCAGTTACGTTGTGACGTTTGGCACACCCAAAGCACTCCTACGGTATCCGGGAGTTGCACAATCTCATGGTCTAAGGAAATGATAATTGACATTAGAAAAGCTTTAGCATACGCTACACGATCTTGTGCTAGGCTTAGGATTGGGTCTTGTCCATCACATCATTCTCCTAATGATGTGATCCCGTTATCAACGACATCCAATGTCCATGGTCAGGAAACCGTAACCATCTATTGATCAACGAGCTAGTCAACTAGAGGCTTACTAGGGACATGGTGTTGTCTATGTATCCACACATGTATCTGAGTTTCCTATCAATACAATTCTACATGGATAATAAACGATTATCATGAACAAGGAAATATAATAATAACAATTTATTATTGCCTCTAGGGCATATCTCCAACATACTTACCTCACACGTTAGATGCAGATCTAATGGTCAGAAACGACAGATGGCAGACACACCACCATCACCAACTGAGTCTTTTATAGGAGTAGGAGTAGAGAAAACATGTATAAATTGTAACATTTGGTTCTGCTCCTTGGCACGATCGATAGATAGAAATAACGATTGGAAACTAGGGCGGGGCTTGCCAGATAAGCAGGTAGTAGCTAGGTTGGCGCATCGTCGGTTTGGTCACATGCGGTCCGACATGTTCTAGTGTTTCTAGCAAGATGCGCGTTGCACGAAGTTGATGGAAAAGGTAAGCACAACTTATAAATTGACGGATGGAGTACTATATAGTGATGCATATAATTGATGCATGCATCGGTATTGATAGAACGGATGCTTTATAATCATTTTATAGTCATTTTATACCATTTTTTGGTACTAACATATTGACATAGTGCTAGTTGCTGTTTTTCCATATTTTTTACATCGCGGAAAATCAATATCAAACGGAGTCCAAATGCCATGAAACTTTACGAAGATTTTTTATGGAGCATAAGGAACATAATGGGCCCTGGCTACGCCTAGGGGTGCTCCGAGGAGAGCACAACCCACCAGGGCGAGCCAGGAGGCCCAGGCGAGCCCTGGTGGGTTGCGCCCACCTCGGGTGCCCCCGGACCACCTCCTTGCTCTATAAATACCCCAATATTCCCAAAACCTTAGGGGAATCGACGAAATATTGATCCAGCCGCCGCAGAGTCGAGAACCACCAGATCCAATCTAGACACCATCTCGGATGGGGTTCACCACCTCCATTGGTGCCTCTTCGATGACGCGTGAGTTGTTCTTTGTAGACCTTCCGGTGTGTAGTTAGTAGCTAGATGGCTTCCTCTCTCTCTCTCTTGATTCTCAATACAATGATCTCTTGGAGATCCATATGATGTAACTCTTTTGTGGTGTGTTTGTTGGGATCTGATGAACTTTGAGTTTATGATCAGATCTATCTTTTTATATCCATGAAAGTATTTGAGTTTCTTTGATCTCTTTTATGCATGATTGCTTATAACCTCGTATTTATTCATCGATAATTGGGTTTTGTTTGTCCAACTTGATATATTTATCGTGCAATCGGAAGAGGTGCTTTGTAGTGTGTTTGATCTTATGGTGCTTGATCCCAGTGACAGAAGGTGAACCGACATGTATGTATCGTTGCTACTAAGGATAAAACGATGGGGTCTATCTCTACATAGATAGATCTTGTCTACATCATGTCATCGTTCTTATTGCATTACTCAATTTCTCCATGAACTTAATACACTAGATGCGTGCTGGATAGCGGTCGGTGTGTGGAGTAATAGTAGTAGACGCAGGCAGGGGTCGGTCTACTAATCTTGGAAATGATGCCTATGTAATGATCATTGCCTGGATATCGTCATGATTATTTGAAGCCACTAGTGAAACCTACGGCCCCCGGGTCTCTTTCTCATATTATTTACCTTTGCGATATACTTTTCCTTTGCATTTATTTTCAGATCTACTAAACCAAAAATACCTTGCTGCAATTTATTCTTATTCATTTTATTTGGCATTCGATCTATCAATCTACTACAAATTTACCTCACATCCATTTGCCTATCTTGAGGCGCCGCACCCCGGAAGGGATTGACAACCCCTTTAACACATCGGGTTGCAAGAAGTTGTTATTTGTGTGCAGGTGTTGTTTACGTTGTGTTGCTTGGTTCTCCTACTGTTTCGATAACCTTGGTTTCATATCTGAGGGAAATACCGACCACCGTTGTGCTGCATCATCCCTTCCTCTTTGGGAAATACCGACATAGCTTCAAGCGACAACAAAAGGAATTTCTGGCGCCGTTGCCGGGGAGGATCTTCAACTTATACCAGGTTCCTAATCACAAATCTCATCTCCTCGCAATTTACATTATTTTCCATTTGCCTCTCATTTTCCTCTCCCCCACTTCACAAAAAATTGCCATTTTATTCGCCTCTCTTTTTCGTTCGCCGATTTCTTGTCGGATCTGTTTTTGTGTGCGTTCTTGTTTGCGTAGTCATGATGCCTCAAAGAAAATATTATGATGTTCCTTACCCCAATATTTTGCTTGAAATTGAGAAAAGTAATAAGGAATACATGACTACACAATTTGAGCACAATAAGTATTTTACCGAAGAACTTAAGGAACACTCCATTGTGCTTGATGCTATAACAAAACAACTTGATGATATTAGTAGAGAAGTTTGCAATCTCCAATCTAAGTATGCTTTTGCTGAAAGTTTGCTATGAAAAATATCCGATGCACAAGCTACTCTAGTTAATCAAATGGCCGCTAAACCAATCTCACTAGAGGATAAAAGTGATGAAGATCGTAAAATTATTTGTGTTTCTTCTATGGATTCCTTGATTAGTAAAGTTAAGATTGATGAAAAAGGGACTGGAGAAGAGTCAGCTTTAGGTATAAGGCGTCCCAATGATTCGGAGGGTGAAAATCTTGTTGAGAAAATTGAGAAAAGTGGGTTTGGAGAGGTCAAAACTTTAGCTAGTGATGTGCCCACTCTTTTGGATTACAAAGACTTTAATTATGATAGTTGCTCTTTGATTGATTGTATTTATTTGTTGCAATACATGATAAATTCAACCCATGCTTATGAACAAAATAAAGCTTTTACTAAACATATTGTTGATGATATGATGAAAGCTTTTGAAGAAAAATTGGAATTAGAAGTTTCAATTCCTAGAAAATTGCATGATGAATGGGAACCTACTATCAAAGTCAAGATTAAAAATTATGAGTGTTTTGCTTTGTGTGATTTGGGTGCTACTGTTTCTACTATTCTGAAATCTTAATGTGATGTGCTTGGTCTTACCGATCTTGAAGAACGTTCTTTAAATTTGCACTTGGCGGATTCTACTACTAAAAAAACCTATGGGAAGAATTACTGATGTTCTTATTCTTGCAAATAGGAATTATGTGCCCATAGATTTTATTGTTCTTGATATTGATTGCAATCAGTCTTGTCCTATTATTCTCGGTAGACCGTTTTTATGCACTATTGGTGCCGTGATTGATATGAAAGAAGGAAATATCAAGTTCCAATTTCCTTTGAGGAACGGTATGGAACACTTTCCTAGAACAATAATTAGTCCATCATATGAATTAATCAAGAGGGCATCTTATGGATCTCGAACCAAAGATGACAAAACTTAGATCCTTGCTTTATGCCTAGCTAAGGGCGTAAAACTATAGCGCTTGTTGGGAGGCAACCCACTGAATAAAATTTATTTTTTATTTTTGCTTCCTGTTTTTGAGTGTTAGCACAATTATTCTACTGTTATGATTGTGTTTTTTATGTTTTAATTAGTGTTTGTGCCAATTAAAGCC
>NC_053028.1:277653860-277668531 GCF_003073215.2 Triticum urartu
AAAGAGAGAGTGTCCACACAATTGGATCTATTACTGCATCTCAACATGCCTAGTATGTTCACTTATGCTTCACAAAGTAGTTAGATTCCTCACTTGTACTTATTCGTGGATTCGTACAAATCTGGAACCAACTCTCTACATATGAGTGAATGTCTTCGCACTATGAGGTCAATGTCTTCTAAACTGATTTATCTTCAAAATCTTCTGAGAATGCATATGACCTCTTCCCCTTCCCTCGCATCTCTAATGTTGTCACAGGTACATGTCCGTGGGAGAATCCCTTGGTTCTCATAGTCTGCATTCATTTGCAGAGTTCTTACAACGTCACATAAATTCTCCTGAAGCCAGTTCCTGTCTGACCAGTAGAAGACTTCGACAGTGTTGAAGCCTTTCAGTCTAAACTTCATGACAACTCAAAAATCAGTCAGGAAGGGCGGACAGACAACGCCGGAAACACTGCTAAGGACCTGCCACCGGATCTCTATGAGTTATACAAGTCAGATCCAGAAGAAACCTATGGAGAACGGAAGAACCGAATCCAATGGATTCGAAGACATTGGGTAGAGGAATGGTCAAGTACAGATTCGTCACCAAGGAGTATGCTGAGAAGAATGCCTTAAAGGGCCCCTGGGGAGATATAATATACAAAGGTCTTCAGCCCAAGTCGAAGTCCGAAGCTATTGCTCAAGGCTTCTACCCCTGCATGATCGTCATGGACCTCAGCCTGCTAATGCCGACCCATCCTCTCTGTTATGGTGTCGTGAAGATAATCTGTTCAAGCGCAACTATCAGGCTGCAAAGAACTCGGCCAAGGAAAACAAGAAGTCTTTGGGATTAGACTTCAACCCAGGCCCCTCTGCACCACGAGCTGACGGCACACGCGAAGCTGAACCCAATCTTATTGGGCCCTTCTACAACTTAGAAGGTCTCATCACTCACATTCAGGTTCAAGGGGCAGCCGTGGACCACTCTGCAGATGACACTGATTCTGACGAAGCACCTGCACCTACCGAAGCCTGTGAAGCAAAAGAAACCAAAGGCTTCAAAGCCCTCTTCTGCACCAAAGGTCTCACAGGCGAAGCATCTGGCCACTGCACCTCTTGAAGTCAGTGTGCAGTCTGAAGATCTCTCATGCATCTCCAAGTCTGACAAGTTGAAAAAGACCATGCAACCCACTGGTCAAGCACTGACTCCTGCTGCTATTTTGAGAAACGAGAATGATGCCATTGATCTGTCCAGTGATGATGATCTTGGCGATGATGCTCTAGAACAATTGATAAAGAGCAAGCAAGAGGCAGAAATCTTCAATGATCTTCCTCTCTTTGATGTGAGATCCTGTACAAGTTTATTGATGAGTGGTTTGACAGCCCAGATGTCAGTTTTGATGATCTTCAGCTTCCAATTGGCCTCAACGTCTCCTTCCACAGAGCCATTTCTCCTGAGCTGGCTCTTGCTCAGAAAATTGTTCAACTAAAGCATAAGATCGATTATGAAAAGGCTCAGTTCAAGAAGCACATGGCCAAGCTCAATGTTGAAGACATTCGGAACTTCAAGGACATGATGCATGAGCTCAAGGAGGCATTCCACAAGAAACGAGAAGAAGAAAAAGGTTCTCGTGAGCGCATGAAGAATCTTGCATGGAGATGTTGGTGAAGATGGCGGAGGTGTTGGTGTAGATCACGGTGATGATGATGGCCCCCGGCGGCGTTCCGACGCCACCGGAAGCGAGGGGGAGAGAGCCCCCCTCCTTCTTCTTCTTCCTCGACCTTCTCCCTAGATGGGAGAAGGATTTCCCCTCTGGCCCATGGCCTCCATGGCACGGGAGGGGCGAGAGCCCCTCCGAGATTGGATCTGTCTCTCTCTGTTTCTGCGTTCTGTTCTGGCTCTGTTTCACCGTTTCGTATATATATGGAGATCTGTAACTCCGATTGGCCTGAAACCTTCGCCGTGATTTTTTCCGAATATTAGCTTTCTTGCGGCAAAAGAAGAGCGTTAACCGCCTTATGGTGGGCTCACGAGGGTAGAGGGCGCTCCCTAAGGGGGGCCCTGCCTCGTGACCACCTCGGGCACTGGTTCGTGTTGATTTTCCTTCCGAATTTTAAGCTCTGGCCGTTTTTATCCCGTTTGGACTCTGTTTGATATGGATATTCTGCGAAACCAAAAACATGCAACAGACATGAACTGGCACTAGGCACTGGATCAATATGTTAATCCCAAAAATAATATAAAAATTCACCAAAAAGTATATGAAAGTTGAATAATATTCGCATGGAACAATCAAAAATTATAGATACGACCGAGACGTATCAACCGTAACTTGCAAAACCTTTTCTCATCCAAGGGCTTTGTGAAGATATCTGCCAGTTGCTCTTCAGTGTTGACGTGTATGATATCAATATCTTCCTTCATGACATGATCTCTGAGAAAGTGATGACGAATTTCAATGTGCTTTGTCTTCGAGTGCTGAACTAGGTTGTTAGCAATTTTGATGGCGCTCTCGTTGTCACAGTAGAGTGGCACTTGCTTCAGATGAATGCCATAGTCCTTGTGTGTTTGCTTCATCCATAGAAGCTGAGCGCAGCAAGATCCAGCAGCAATGTATTCAGATTCAGCAGTGGAGAGAGATAAACAATTCTGCTTGTTTGAAGACCAACATACAAGTGATCGTCCCAGAAAGTGACATGTGCCTGATGTAGACTTGCGATCCACCTTGTCACTAGCATAATCAGCATCCAAGAATCCAACTAGATCAAACTCTGAGCCCTTTGGATACCATAGTCCTAGTGTTGGGGTGTGAGCCAAATATCGAAGAATTCGCTTCACAGCTAAGTGATGCGATTCCTTTGGAGCCGCGTGGAATCGGGCACACATGCAAACACTAAGCATGACATCTGGCCTAGATGCACATAAATAAAGCAAGGAACCAATCATGGAGTGGTATACCTTTTGATCGAACTCTTACCATTGTCGTCGGGACCCAGATGGTGTTTGGCTGGCATTGGCGTCGTGAACCTTTGCAGTCTTGCATTCCAAACTTCTTCAGGCAATCTTTGAGGTATTTCTCTTGAGATATGAAGATGCCGTTGCGTTGCTGTCGTATTTGAAGACCAAGGAAGAACTTCAACTCCCATCATGGACATCTGATATTGCTCTTGCATCATGTATCCAAACTCATCACTGTATTTCTGATTAGTGCAGCCGAAGATAATGCCATCCACACATATTTGGCACACAAACAGTTCACCATCATATGTCTTTGTCAAGAGCGTGGGATCCAGGGAACCAGGTTTGAAGCCTTTGCTCTTCAGGAAGTCCTTGAGTGTGTCATACCAAGCACGAGGGGCTTGTTTGAGGCCATACAGTGCCTTGTTCAGCTTGTAAACCGTGTCAAGATGTTTTGGATCTTCAAAGCCAGGCGGTTGTGCAACGTACACTTCTTCTTCAATCTTGCCATTGAGAAAGGCACTCTTCACATCCATTTGATACAGAAGAATGTTATGATGATTTGCATAGGCCAGCAGTATGCGTATAGCTTCAAGCCTAGCCACAGGAGCAAATGTTTCATCGAAGTCAATTCCTTCAACTTGAGTGTATCCTTGAGCAACGAGACGAGCCTTGTTTCTGACAACTTGACCATGCTCATCTTGCTTGTTGAGATATATCCATTTAGTGCCTATGATATTGTGCTTACGAGGATCAGGACGCTTGACCAGTTCCCATACATTATTCAGCTCAAACTGTTGAAGCTCTTCTTGCATAGCTTGAATCCATTCAGGTTCCATGAAGGCTTCATCAACTTTCTTGGGTTCAGATATTGAGACGAATGCGAAGTGCCCACAGAAATTTGCTAGTTGTGTTTCCCTTGAATGAGTGAGTGGACCAGGTGCATTGATGCTATAAATTATTTTCTCAATCTGTACTTCATTTGCAACACGAGGATGAACAGGACGAAGATTTTGCTATTGCTGATCATTGTCATCGTTAGAAGGATTGTCTTTAGGCTGAGTATTGTCTTCGGGTTGATCAGGTCCAGAGATGATGAGTTCCTCTTCGGGCTGTGCTTCAGACGGTATGATTTCTCCAGTTCCCGTAAGCTTGATGGATTCATTGGATGGAACTTCATCTAGCACATTTGGCAGGTGCTCTCTTTGCGAGCCATTAGTCTCATCGAACCGCACATCCATAGTTTCAACCACTTTATAATGAAAGAGGTTGAAGACTATGTAGGAATGCGAATCCTTTCCGTAACCAAGCATAAAACCTTCATGTGCTTTCTGTGCAAATTTTGAAGTGTGATGTGGATCCTTGATCCAGCATCTGGCACCAAATACTCTGAAGTAACTGACATTTGGCTTCTTACCAGTGAGGAGCTCATAGGATGTTTTGTTCAGAAGCTTGTGAAGATAAACACGGTTGATGATATGGCATGCAGTATCAATGGCTTCAGGCCAGAACTTTCTTGGAGTCTTGTATTCATCGAGCATCGTCCGGGTTATCTCAATGAGTGTTCTGTTCTTGCGTTCCATGATGCCATTCTGCTGCGGCGTGTACGGAGCTGAGAACTCATGAGTGATGCCCAAAGTATCAAGATAAGTGTCGAGGCCGGTGTTCTTGAATTCAGTGCCATTGTCACTTCTGATGTGCTTGATCTTGACGCCATAGTTGTTCATGGCTCGATTGGCGAAGCGTCTGAAGACATCCTGCACTTCAGTCTTGTAGAGGATTATATGCACCCATGTATATCTTGAATAATCATCAACAATGAAGCCATAGAGACAAGCAGTAGTAGTAAGAGTTGAGTAAGTGAGTGGGACCGAAGAGGTCCATGTGTAGCAGTTCGAAGGGTTGAGTCGTTGTCATGATTGTCTTCGAGGGATGCTTGGCCCTCGTCATCTTTCCAGCTTCAGGCACCGCATAAGTGATCCTTCTTGAACTTGACGCCCTCGATGCCTATGATATGCTTCTTCTTTGCAAGAGTGTGCAAGTTCCTCATGCCAGCATGCCCTAGCCTCCGATGCCAGAGCCAGCATTCTGAAGCTTTTGCAAGAAGACATACGGCAAGCTGTGGTCCTGCTGAGAAATCTACCATGTACAAATCATCTTTCTACCCTTCAAAGACTAGAGACTTGTCAGATTCCATTAGAACAAGGCAACGATATTTTCCAAACATCACAATCATGTTTAAATCGCAAAGCATTGAGACAGACATTAAGTTGAAACCAAGGGATTCAACAAGCATCACTTTATCCATGTGCTGATCCCTTGAGATTGCAACTCTACCTAGACCCAATACCTTGCTTTTACCAGTATCAGCAAATGTGATGTGACTCTTGTCAGATGGACGTAAGGTTGAGTCCATGAGAAGACTTCGCTTGCCAGTCATGTGATTAGTACATCCACTATCAATAATCCATTCTGAAGCAGCTGGTGTCATACCCTACAGTGCAGTTAGGGGGATAGGCTTCACGAAGAGAATTGTGAAGCATAAACATTTGACGAGCAAGTGGATTATGAAAGCTTAGATCGAGGTTAGGACTGATAGGGCAAGTAGCAAGCGACTCAGGAACAAAATACATAATAAGACCATTTGGGCATTTGATCTTGCGCCCTACAAGATGTTTAAGGTCCCCAGCAATAGCTTCAGACGCATTTGATTTTCGGCTAGAGACCCTTCCGCAGAAAAGAGAGTTAAGCTTTCTTAGCCACCCACATCTTCAAGGGTGGCTTCAAAAGCAATGAGTCTAAGTGCAGCATCTGAGAACTTTGGCTTTGGAGCCCTAGCAAATAGTCTTGCAGGTGGACAATAGTACTCATAAGAATAAGCAGAGTAGTTCTTGGTCTTATGAACATGGCGGTTTGATGAAACACGCTCATATTCATAGGCCTGAGTATGGTTTCCCTGCAAAACATTTGCGTTAGTGCGACTCAGGTGAGTCCTCTGTCTGTATGAAGCCTTTGGACCATATGAAGCCTGTGGTCTGGGGTTTGTCTTCTTCACTTGTGGTGTCATGACGACATTCACAGGAAGATTCTCCAGACACTTTTTCGGCACCCAGACTTTCTTCATAGGTGGCCCATTCCTGCAGTTAGTACCAATATACCTGGCAAACACTTCACCATTCTGATTCTTAAACAGTTTATAGTTTGCATCAAAGGATTCATCAATAAGGGATTAGCACAAGTGAAGCCAGATAGGGTGGATGGATCCACTGAAGGTTCCTTTGCAGCAACCCATGTGGTTTTGGGGTACTGCTTAGGTTTCCAGTAAGAGCCATCAGCATTCATTTTCCTTTCGAACCCAACACCCTCTTTCCTAGGGTTTCGGTTCAGGATCTGCCTTTTGAGGACATCACATAGTGTCTGATGCCCTTTGAGACTTTTGTACATCCCTGTTTCAAGCAATGTCTTCAACCTAGCATTTTCATCAGCAATAGCAGTGGTATCCTCAGCAGAGGGGTTAGTTACCACATCAACAGTTGAAGATATTGCAACAGTAGCAGTAGTAGAACATCCAGCAACAGAAGTAGCGTTGTCACGCTCAATGCATTTAAGACATGGTGGTTCAAATCCTTCCTGAGCGGAACTGATCTGTTTGGCGAAGTGACTCGTTTTCCTTTTGAAGATCTTCATGAGCCGCTCTCAATTTCTCAAGATCTTGCTTCCTTTGAAGATAATCATAGGAAAGCTTTTCATGAGTTGTTGAGAGCGTTTCATGACGACTTTCAAGTTCCTCATACTTAACATGAAGATTTTTTATGTCTTCAATTAAGGACTGAGATCGAGTCATTTCAGCGTCTAACAGGTCATCGCTTTTGTCTAACAGTTTTTGAATATGTTCCATAGCTTTCTGTTGTTCAGTTGCAATTTTAGCAAGTGTTTTGTAGCTGGGTTTGGAACCACAATCAGAGTCATCTTCACTGGATGTTTGATAGTGAGTAGTGTGTGAGTTTACCTTGGCACCACGTGCCATGAAGCAATAGGTGGGAGCGGAGTTGTCCCGATCATCAACATCGGCGTCGGTGATGAAGTCATTATATTCAATGTTGAAGATGGACTTGGCAACGTAGGCTATAGCCAGACTTGCAACGCCAGAATTGGACTCCTCCTCAGACTCCACCTCCGCCTCCTCAGAAGCAGATTCCTCGTCTGAATCCATTTCCTTGCCAACAAACGCACGAGCCTTGCCAGATGAGCTCTTCTTGTGTGATGAAGACTTTGAGGAAGACTTGGAAGAAGACTTTGAGTATTTCTTCTTCTTCTTGTCGTCAGAATCATATTCCTTGCTCTTCTTCTTGTTGTTGTTCTCATTGTCCCACTGCGGACACTCAGAGATGTAGTGACCAGGTTTCTTGCACTTCTGGCATGTTCTCTTCTTGTAGTCATGAGAAGAAGCTTCATCATTCCTTGAGCTGGATCGTGAGGACTTTCTGAAGCCTTTCTTCTTGGTGAATTTCTGGAACTTCTTCACAAGCATAGAAAGCTCCTTTCCAATGTCTTCAGGATCATCAGAACTGCAATCAGATTCTTCTTCAGATGAGGAAACAGCTTTTGCCTTCAAAGCACGAGTTCTCCCATAGTTGGGACCGTAGATGTCTCTTTTCTCAGAAAGCTGAAACTCATGTGTGTTGAGCCTTTCAAGTATGTCGGGCGGATCGAGTGTCTTGAAGTTAGGGCATTCTTGAATCATCAGGGCTAGGGTGTCAAACGAGCTATCAAGTGATCTCAGGAGTGTCTTGACGACTTGATGCTTGGTGATCTCAGTAGCGCTAAGGGCTTGAAGCTCATTTGTGATGTCAGTGAGTCGATCAAATGTGAGCTGAACACTCTCATTGTGGTTTCTGTCGAAGCGGTTGAAGAAGTTGCGAAGGACACTGATTCTTTGATCTCCCTGGGTTGAGACGCCTTCGTTGACCTTGGAGAGCCAGTCCCAGACTAGCTTGGATGTTTCCAGAGCACTCATATGGCCATACTGTCCTTTGGTCAGATGACCACAGATGATGTTCTTGGCAGTGGAATCCAGTTGAACGAACTTCTTGACATCAACAGCGTTGATACCTTCACCAGCCTTGGGGACGCCATTCTTGACGACATACCAGAGGTCGACATCAATGGCTTCCAGATGCATGCGCATCTTATTCTTCTAGTAGGGATATTCAGTTCCATCGAAGACTGAGCACGCAGTGGAGACTTTGATTATCCCTGCAGTCGACATAGCTAAAACTCCAGATGGTTAAACCGAACCACACAGAACAAGGGAGTACCTTGCTCTGATACCAATTGAAAGTGCTAGTGATCGACTAGAGGGGGGTGAATAGGCGATTTTTAGGAAAGTCTTCAAAACATGGAAGTTTCGAAGACAAACGATATAAATAAACCTATTACCATGCAGCGGAAGGTAGACTACACTAAGCAAGCCATAGTCAAGTATTCAATGAAATGAAAGCACAAAGACTAATAGCAGCTAGGCAGTATAGATCAGGATGGAAAGAGCCAATCAGAACAAGCAGTCACACAGTGAAGACAAATAGATAATGCAAACAGGCAATGACTTCACAAGGACCAATCTGCAAATAAAGAGATGGGAAAGGATAGAACCAGTTGCTCGTTGAAGACAATGATTTGTTGGACCAGTTCCAGTTGCTGTGACAACTGTATGTCTGGTTAGGGAGGCTGAGATTTAACTCAGAAGACCGTGTCTTCACCTTATTCCCCTTGAGCCAAGGACACCCAGTCCTCGCCCAATCACTCTGGTAAGTCTTCAAGGTAGAATCCCAAACCTTCACAGACTTCGTTCACTGGCGATCCACAATCACTCTTGGATGCTCAGAATGCGACGCCTGACCGGCTGGAGGATTCATAGTCCTCAAGTGTAATAAGTCTTCAGATCACACAGACAGGAAGACTTCAGTGATGCCTAACACTCTTTGGCTCTGGGTGTTTAGGGCTTTGTCCTCGCAAGGATTTCTCTCTCAAAGGCTTCGAGGTGGGTTGCTCTCAAACGACAAAAGCCGTACACTAACTCTGAGCAGCCAACCAATTTATGGTGTAGGGGGTGGGCTATTTATAGCCACTAGGCAAGCCGACCTGATTTGTCCGAAATGACCCAGGGTCACTAAGGAACTGACACGTGTTCCAACAGTCAGATTTCAAACACACACGACAACTTTACTTGATCTACAAGAAAGGCTGACTTATCCAGCTCTGGATATTTGCTCTCATTGTCTTCTCTCGAAGACATAGGATTTTGGTTAAGCATCACTTCAGTCATTCTGACTGGTTCACTTGGACCCCACTTACAGTACGTGTTCCTATGACTCAACAAAGAAGAAAAAGAACGACCAAACAACTAAGTCTTCGCGCTCCATAGTCTTCACGCGATGTCTTCTCTTGTCACAGTCTTCAATGTGATGTCTTCAATACCACCTTTGTCTTCAATGTCTTCATACATTTTTAGGGGTCATCTCCGGTAGGAAAACCGAATCAATGAGGGACTTCTACCTGTGTTATCCTGCAATTCTCACAAACACATTAGTCCCTCAACCAGGTTTGTCGTCAATACTCCAAAACCAACTAGGGGTGGCACTAGATGCACACATCCCAATCCCTATAAATGCATGCCTCACCCCAGTCATTATCTCTTCTTACACTCTCGCACAAACCCTAGCGCCACGCTAGCCCTCGACGACGCCGGCGATGAAGCGCTTAGCTGCCGCGACCTCACCGACGCCATCTCACGCCAGGCCACGGACATCTCGTCTTCTCCGTCGCCATAGGTGTCCTCCGTCGCCAAGTTAGGGCACGGAAGATCGAACTGCTCGGCCTCCTCTCCACTCCGTCTAGCAGTTCCTCGTGTGGTAAATAAAACCTCTTTTTACAGTCTTTTTGATCCGATAGATTCATCTTTCAACCACGAGTGGTTTCTGTTCCTACAAAGTTGGATCTATCTCTACTCTGCATCTCATAGCATGCCTAGTATGTTCACTTATGCTTCACAAAGTAGTTAGATTCCTCACTGGTACTTATTTGGGATTCGTACAAATCTGGAACCAACTCTCTACATATGAGTGAATGTCTTCGCACTATGAGGTCAATGTCTTCTAAACTGATTTATCTTCAAAATCTTCTAGAATGCATATGACCTCTTCCCTTCCCTTGCATCTCTAATGCTGTCACAGGTACATGTCCGTGGGAGAATCCCTTGGTTCTCATAGTCTGCATTCATTTGCAGAGTTCTTACAAGTCACATAAATTCTCCTGAAGCCAGTTCCTGTCTGACCAGTAGACGGAAGACTTCGACAGTGTTGAAGCCTTTCAGTCTAAACTCATGACAACTCAAAATCAGTCAGGAAGGGCGCAGACAACACCATGGAAACACTGCTAAGGACTTGCCACCGGATCTCTATGAGTTATACAAGTCAGATCCAGAAAGAAACCTATGGAGAACGAAGAACCGAATCCAATGGATTCGAAGACATTGGGTAGAGGAATGGTTGAAGTACAGATTCGTCACCAAGGAGTATGCTGAGAAGAATGCCTTAAAGGGCCCCTGGGGAGATATAATATACAAAGGTCTTCAGCCCAAGTCGAAGTCCGAAGCTATTGCTCAAGGCTTCTACCCCTGCATGATTCGTGGACCGCAGCCTGCTAATGCGACCCATCCTCTCTTGTTATGGTGTCGTGAAGATAATCTGTTCAAGCGCAACTATCAGGCTGCAAAGAACTCTGGCCAAGGAAAACAAGAAGTCTTTGGGATTAGATTCAACCCAGGCCCCTCTGCACCACGAGCTGACGGCACACGCGAAGCTGAACCCAATCTTATTGGGCCCTTCTACAACTTGAAGGTCTCATTACTCACATTCAGGTTCAAGGGGCAGCCGTGGACCACTCTGCAGATGACACTGATTCTGACGAAGCACCTGCACTACCGAAGCCTGTGAAGCAAAAGAAACCAAAGGCTTCAAAGCCCTCTTCTGCACCAAAGGTATCACGGGAAGCCTCTGGCCACTGCACCTCCTGAAGTCAGTGTGCAGTCTGAAGATCTCTCACGCATCTCCAACTCTGACAAGATGAAAAAGCCCATGCAACCCACTGGTCAAGCACTGACTCCTGCTGCTATTTTGAGAAACGAGAATGATGCCATTGATCTGTCCAGTGATGATGATCTTGGCGATGATGCTCTAGAACAATTGATAAAGAGCAAGCAAGAGGCAGAGAAATCTTCAATGATCTTCCTCTCTTTGATGTGGAGATCCTGTACAAGTTTATTGATGCGTGGTTTGACAACCAGATGTCAGTTTTGATGATCTTCAGCTTCCAATTGGCCTCAGCGTCTCCTTCCACGGAGCCATTTCTCCTGAGCTGGCTCTTGCTCAAGAAAATTGTTCAACTAAGCATAAGATCGATTATGAAAAGGCTCAGTTCAGAAGCACATGGCCCAAGCTCAATGTTGAAGACATTCAGAACTTCAAGGTCATGATGCATGAGCTCAAGGAGGCATTCCACAAGAAACAAGAAGAAGCAAAAGGTTCTCGTGAGCGCATGAAGAATCTGCTACCAAATGTGTTCAAGGCTACAATGAAGCTGAAAAGCGCAAGGCCTTTGGGGCGACCAGGCATCGACCCCAGGAATGGCTGCCAAGAAGAAGAAGAAGCCAGCTGTGGCAGAACCAGAAGCATCAAGGCAGGAAGAACCTCGCATTGTCTTCCCAGCCAGTATGACAGGCTCAAAGCCTAAGGTCCCCACAGTGTCTTCAGAATTCAAGAAAACTAGAGCAGCTGAAGAAGAAGCCAGAAAGCGCAAGACCAAAGCCACCACTGATGATGCTCCCCCAACCAAGAAAATAAAAACAAAGAAGAGAGACTAGGCTGCTTCCACAGAGCCCCTTGTTGTCGAGCCAATTTCTGTTGCTCGTCCTTCCTCTGCACATCGAGAACGTGTTTGGTAGTTCATGAGCCTGCTTTCACAGAGGCTCCTGAAGCTGAAGAGAATCCAGCTGTTGACCCCACCACAGCTGAAGACATTGGTCCTCACGACAATGTTGAAGATGATGAAGTCCTTCCTCAGATCGAGCACAATTTGGTATCATCGCTGTTCTCACAAACAGCGAACTCATCAAGCATTGGTCGTCCATTGACGCCAATTGCTCAGGATGACTCATGGGCTGATCACCCTCAAGAATCCCCTCGTGCTGAAGAAACACCAGTCACTCCCCCACCACAGGTCACCACTCCGGTGATTGACAGTGAAGACTTTGAGGCCCAACCAACTCCATCTCCACAGGCGTTGCCAATTTTCGCAGGCTTCGCAAAGGACCTAGGCCACAGGTCACATTGTCAAGTGTTCCAGAAGGAGAAGAGCGCCAATTCCGTCCACGCGAAGTCTTTCCTGAAGCCTCTCCTACTGTGAACATTCCTGAATCTGAAGCAAAGCGGCTGAAGATATTCCAGCTGCATCAGCCGATGAAGAAGAAGAACCACGTGATGAAGAAAGAGTTGCTACACCCCCGTCCAACCCTGAAGTTGTTCTCGAGGAGAACGTGTCTGACCCTCCAGCTCCTGAAGTGGAGGTACCAATACTGAGGCGGCCACCAACATCAACACTGAAGCCAATGACGTTGTCATGGCTGAAGCTAATGTGGTGCCAGATGACGCTGCACCTGAAGCCAATGCAGCACAAAAGCAAATCCGCTGCCTGAAGCCAATGCCTCTGCTCCTGTTACCTCCTCCAAGGCCACACACCATCGAGCAAGCATATGATCATGGACAGCTTGTTACCGTCCGCTGGCCAATCCTGGTTCCCTCCGCCTGCTCCCGGACCTCAGTTTGCCTATCATGTGGAGCACATGCCTCAGGTCAGAAGCCAAAGCCAAGGCTACCATGGTTTCCAGGTACTGCAACTTCACCAGGATCATTTAATCTGAATGGATTCAAGGCACACAACACATTCTTCAACAGTGCCAAGAACCCCTACACAAGGCCAAGAATCTCTTCGGACCGATTCTAGAGTTATCAGCAGCGAAGCTATTATTCATGCATCTTGTACAATCAGGGACGCATCTTCCCTCACATGCATCTTGACTGTGAAGCCATTGCTGGACTGCCATGCCTTGAAGAAGCCCTTGACTGCTTTCGTGATGCGGGTCTGCTTAATTTTTGACTGCAAAGGAACACTGAATGAAGAACTTCTGCTTAATTCTATGCTACCCTCCACATTCATGGATACAACAGGGATCCGAAGACTTGGATCCTTGAGTGGATGACATAGATGTTCATTCATGAAGCTAAAGCTCAAGACATCATTGAGCTCACAGCCCTGCCCACTCCTGGTGAATACTATGAACCAGGTTGTCAACAACACCAGAATGCTTTGGAGAGCATTTCCAGAAGCCAGAACCCAACATGAGTCAAATGCTGAGCATGATGAAGCCTTTGCCACGCGACGCTGAATACCCAACCGAATTCTTTGTTGAAGACCTAGAGTATCTGCCCCGCACCATTTATCATATCATCAGAAAGACTCTATGGCCTGTCAAAGGACATTCATCTGCAGCGAAGCTTGAAGGAGCAATGAAGACTTTGGTTCTATATCTTCAATGGCATAAGCTTCAATTCTCAGACTTCTTCATCAGGCAGTTGGCTGCATCTGGCTCCGACATTTTTGGTCTGAAGTTCTACGCTCCATGGGTAATGCTCCTTATCAAGCTTCACTCTGCCTTCAACTATCATCCATCTGCGCGCAATCATCTTGTATTCTTGCCAGAGGTTGATCTGTCTGTTGAAGCTATTTACCCAGAGCCTGCTAAGGATCCAATCTATCTTCACAACGTTGATCGTCAAAGCTTCACCCATCCCATTGAAGGAGTTCAGGCAGTCTCTCGTGTTTATCCCTTGGCTGGTAACACACGTGCCCTCGCGCCCAAACTGACGCAACTGGAAGCACCATTGCCCAAAGCCTCGGAAGCGATCTCGTGTTCTCAATGACCGAGAGCTTCTCGTCGCGCTACATCAGAAACAGGATAAGCATCATGACTGCCTTAAGCATCAGATGCAAAGCCTCTTGGTGGACGTCAATCGCATTCGCAATCTTGCCACCAAGAATGCCTTTGTCACACATGAAACCTGTCGAGGTCTTGGAAGAGTTTTGACTTTGCTCACTGCTGAAGAAGATCTTCAAGACGATGGCTTCACAGAAAGATTCAAGTTTGACTCCACTCCTCCAAGGAATGCTCACTTGCGTCGGACTCCCTCCTTGAAGACTCTGACTATTCTTCCTCAGCTGCCACGGTGAATGCCAGAGTTATCGATGACAAGATGATGCCACTTCACCACCTCCACCTTCAGCGTGTCTCGACACTCACCAAGTTCTTGTGCACCACCGGACCTCAACAACGACCCTGCTGCTTCGCCTGCACCTCATGGGAACGAGTAGAAGCTCTATGTCTTCAAACCTTTTTGGTCCTTACTAACAAAAGGGGGAGAAGCATATGAGTTGATAGTCTTCAAGCGGGTCCATATGTGTGGTTGCTTTACTTTTTGCTACATTTGCAAAGTGCTTACAACTCTCGCTTTTGAAACATTTGGTTCGTTTTTGAGTTGTAACACTTAAACTTGATGGTCGTCTGCTACTTTTTTGACACTATGTGATGCGATGATAAATTCCGCATGTGCGACAA
>NC_053028.1:277669531-277680309 GCF_003073215.2 Triticum urartu
CTACGGAATGGGTCAAGTCAATCACATTATTCTCTAATGATGTGACCCGTTAATCAAATGACAACTCATGTCTATGGCTAGGAAACTTAACCATCTTTGATTCAACGAGCTAGTCAAGTAGAGCATACTAGTGACACTCTGTTTGTCTATGTATTCACACATGTACTAAGTTTCCGGTTAATACAATTCTAGCATGAATAATAAACATTTATCATGATATAAGGAAATAAATAATAACTTTATTATTGCCTCTAGGGCATATTTCCTTCAGTCTCCCACTTGCACTAGAGTCAATAATCTAGTTCACATCTCCATGTGACTAATACCCAAAGGGTTTACTAGAGTCAATAA
The DNA here is from genome assembly GCF_003073215.2 of Triticum urartu. Lineage (NCBI taxonomy): Eukaryota > Viridiplantae > Streptophyta > Magnoliopsida > Poales > Poaceae > Triticum > Triticum urartu. The sequence continues at coordinate 277,669,883 of NC_053028.1, forward strand.
TCTAGTTCACATCGCTATGTGATTAACACCCAAAGAGTGATCATGTTTTGCTTGTGAGAGAAGTTTAGTCTACGGGTCTACAATATTCAGATCCGTATGTATTTTCAAATTTCTATGTCTACAATGCTCTGCACGGAGCTACTCTAGCTAATTGCTCCCACTTTCAATATGTATCCAGATCGAGACTTAGAGTCATCTAGATCGATGTAAAAAGCTTGCATCGACGTAACTCTTTACGACGAACTCTTTTATCACCTCCATAACCGAGAAATATTTCCTTAGTCCTCTAAGGATAATTTTGACCGCTGTCCAGTGATCTACTCCTAGATCACTATTGTACTCCCTTGCCAGAATCATGCTAAGGTATACAATAGGACTGGTAAACAGCATAGCATACTTTATAGAACCTATGACTGAGGCATAGGGAATGACTTTTCATTCTCTTTCTATTTTCTGTTGTGGTCGGGTTTTGAGTCTTTACTCAACTTCACACCTTGCAACACAAAGAACTCCTTCTTTGACTGTTCCATTTTGAACTACTTCAAAATCTTGTCAAGGTATGTACTCATTGAAAAAACTTATTAAGCGTCTTGATCTATCTCTATAGATCTTGATGCTCAATGTGTAAGCAGCTTCATCGAGGTCTTTCTTTGAAAAACTCTTTTCAAACACTCCTTTATGCTTTCTAGAAAATTCTACATTATTTCTGATCAACAATATGTCATTCACATATACTTATCAGAAATGTTGTAGTGCTCCCACTCACTTTCTTGTAAATACAGGCTTCACCACAAGTCTGTATAAAACCATATGTTTTGATCACTTTATCAAAGCATATATTCCAACTCCGAGATGCTTGCACCAGTCCATAGATGGATCGCTGGAGCTTGCTCACTTTGTTAGCACCTTTAGGATCGACAAAACCTTCTGGTTGCATCATATACAACTCTTCTTTAAGAAATCCATTAAGGAATGCAGTTTTGACATCCATTTGCCAGATTTCATAAAATGCGGCAACTGCTAACATGATTCGGACAGACTTTTAAGCATCGATACGAGTGAGAAAATCTCATCGTAGTCAACACCTTGAACTTGTCGAAAACCTTTTGCGACAATTCGAGCTTTGTAGATAGTAACACTACTATCAGTCCGTCTTCCTCTTGAAGATCCATTTATTCTCAATGACTCACCGATCATCGGGCAAGTCAATCAAAGTCCATACTTTGTTCTCATACATGGATCCCATCTCAGATTTCATGGCCTCAAGCCATTTCGCGGAATCTGGGCTCATCATCGCTTCCTCATAGTTCGTAGGTTCGTCATGGTCTAGTAACATGACTTCCAGAAAGGATTACCATACCACTCTGGTGCGGACCACTCTGGTTGTCCTACGAGGTTCGGTAGTAACTTGATCTGAAGTTTCATGATCATCATCATTAGCTTCCTCACTAATTGGTGTAGGATCACTAGAACTGATTTCTGTGATGAACTACTTTCCAATTCAGGAGAAGGTACAATTACCTCATCAAGTTCTACATTCCTCCCACTCACTTCTTTCAGAGAAACTTCTTCTCTAGAAAGGATCCACTCTTTAGCAACAAAGATATTGCCTTCGGATCTGTGATAGAAGGTGTACCCAACAGTTTCTTTTGGGTATCCTATGAAGACACTTTCTGATTTAGGTTTGTGCTTATCAGGTTGAAACTTTTTCACATAAGCATCACAACCCCCAAACTTTAAGAAACGACGGCTTAGGTTTCTTGCTAAACCACAGTTCATACGGTGTCGTCTCAACGGATTTAGATGGTGCCCTATTTAATGAATGTATGTCTCTAATGCATAACCCCAAAACGTAGTGGTAAATCGGTAATAAACATCATAGATTGCACTATATCCAATAAAGTACGTTATGACGTTCGGACACACCATTATGCTGTGGTGTTCCAGGTGGCACGAATTTTTTAAACAATTCCACGTTGTTTTAATTGAAGACCAAACTCGTAACTCAATTATTCATCTCCGCGATCAGATCGCAGAAACTTTATTTTCTTGTCACGATGATTTTCCACTTCACTCTGAAATTCTTTGAACTTTTCAAATGTTTCAGACTTATGTTTCATCAAGTATATATACCCATATCTGCTCAAATCATCTGTGAAGGTCAGAAAGTAATGATACCCACCGCGAGCCTCAACACTCATCGGACCGCATACATCAGTATGTATTCATTTCCAATAAGTCAGTTGCTCGCTCCATTGTTAGGGAGAATGGAGTCTTAGTCATCTTGCCCATGAGGCCTCGTTCGTAAGCATGAAGTGATTCCAAAAACCCATCAACATGGAGTTTCTTCATGCGCTTTACACCAATATGACCTAAATGGCGGTGCCACAAATAAGTTGCGCTATCATTATTAACTTTGCATCTTTTGGCTTCAATATTATGAATATGTGTATCACTACGATCGAGATTCAATAAACCATTTATATTGAGTGTATGACCATAGAAGGTTTTATTCATGTAAATAGAACAATAATTATTCTTTGACTTAAATGAATAATCGTATGGCAATAAACATGATACAATCATATTCATGCTTAACGCAAACACAAATGACATTTTGAAAGTGCTAGTGATCGACTAGAGGGGGGTGAATTGGCGATTTTTATGAAAGTCTTCAAAACATGGAAGTTTCAAAGACAAACAATAGAAATAAACCTATTATCATGCAGCGGAAGGTAGACTACCCTAAGCAAGCCATAGTCAAATATTCAATGAAGTGAAAGCACAACGACTAATAGCATCTAGGCAGTATAGATCAGGTAGGAAGATAGTGTGAAGCCAATCAGAACAAGCGGTCACTCAGTGAAGACAAAAGATAATGCAATCATACAATGACTTCACTAGAGCCAACAGTAAGTAAAGGAAAGGGAAGGATGAAACCAGTGACTCGTTGAAGACAATGATTTGTTGGACCAGTTCCAGTTGTTGTGACAACTGTACGTCTGGTTAGGGAGGCTGAGATTCAACTCAGAAGACCGTGTCTTCACCTTATTCCCCTTGAGCTAAGGACACTCCAGTCCTCACCCCAATCACTCTAGTAAGTCTTCAAGGTAGACTTCCAAACCTTCACAGACTTCGTTCACCGGCGATCCACATGACTCTTGGATGCTCAGAACGTGACGCCTAACCGGCTGGAGGATTCACAGTCCTCAAGTGTAATAAGTCTTCAGATCACATAGACAGGAAGACTCAAGTGATGCCTAACACTCTTTGGCTCTGGGTGTTTAGGGCTTTATCCTCGCAAGGAATTCTCTCTCAAATGCTTCGAGGTGGGTTGCTCTCAAACGACAAAAGCCGTACACTAACTCTGAGCAGCCAACCGTTTATGGTTGTAGGGGGTGGGCTATTTATAGCCACTAGGCAACCCGACCTGATTTGTCCGAAATGACCCTGGGTCACTAAGGAACTGACACGTGTTCCAACAGTCAGATTTCAAACACACACGACAAACTTTACTTGGGCTACAAGCAAAGATGACTCACCCAGCTCTGGATAAGTTTTGCTCTCATCGTCTTCGCTCGAAGACATAGGATTTTGGTTAAGCATCACTTCAGTCATTCTGACTGGTTCACTTGGACCCCACTTAACAGTACGGTGGTTCCTATGACTCAACAAGAAGAAAAAGAACGACGAAACTGCTAAGTCTTCGCGCTCCATAGTCTTCACGTGATGTCTTCTCTTGTCATAGTCTTCAATGTGAATGTCTTCACATACCACCTTTGACTTCAATGTCTTCATATTTTTTCGGGTCATCTCTGGTAGGAAAACCGAATCAATGAGGGACTTCAACCTGTGTTATCCTGCAATTCTCACAAACACATTAGTCCCTCAACCAGGTTTGTTGTCAATACTCAAAACCAACTAGGAGTGGCACTAGATGCACTTACAATCTCCCCCTTTTTGGTGATTGATGACAAACTGGTTGAAGTTTTCAATGGGGAATAAAATATGTGAAATTGTAAAGGATAGGGTATTGTCTTCATAAGTTGCAGAGGCTCCCCCTAAAGATGTGCATATAAGTAATTTGCTTTTGAATGCAAGATGCACATGGCAGGTTGTACTTGTGGAGATCCTCTTCAACCTATGATGACAATTCATCATGCATGATATGATGTAACGAAGATAATGGCATGCATAATGGAAAATGGACATTCTGCAAAATGATCTAAGTGCGGAATTTATCATCGCACATGCGGAATTTATCATCACGTCACAGAATAGCAAATAAGTGAAGCACGGACCATCGAGTTTAAGTGTTACAACTCAAAGAACCAAATGTATCAAAAACGAGAGTTGTAAGCACTTGGAAAATGTAGCAAAAAGTAAAGCATCCACCCATATTGACCTGCTTGAAGACTATCAACTCATATGCTTCTCCCCCTTTTGTCAGTGAGGACCAAAAAGGTTTGAAGACATAGAGCACCTACTCGTTCCCATGAGGAGCAGGCGAGGCAGCAGGGTCGTCATTGAGTCCGGTGGTGCAGAGGAACTTGGTGCAGTGTCGACACGCGCTAAAGTTGGAGGAGGTGAAGTTGCATCATATTTGGTCGTCGATGACTCTGGCATTTACGGTCGCAGCTGAGGACGAGTAGTCAGAGTCTTCAAGTGAGGGAGTCCGACGCAAGTGAGCATTTCTGGGAGGAGTTGAGTCAAACTTGAAGCGTTCGGTGAAGCCATCGTCATGCAGATCAGCTTCAGCACTGAGTGGTCAAACTCTTCCACGACCTCCGACAGGTTTCATGAGTGACAAAGGCATTCTTGGTGGCAAGATTGCGAATGCGGTTGACATCCACCAAGAGGCTTTGCATCTGACGCTTAAGCCAGTCGTGATGTTTGTCCTGTTTCTGATGCAGCGCGACGAGAAGCTCTCGGTCATTTAGGACACGAGACCGTCTTCGAGGCCTTTGCGCAATGGTGCTACCAGTGGCGTCAGTGAGCGCGAGGGGCACGTGTGTTACCAACAAGGGATAAACACGAGAAACTGCTGGAACTCCTTCAATAGGCTGGGTGAAGCTTTGGTGATCAACATTGTGAAGATAAATGGGATCCTTAGCCGGCTCTGGGTAAATAGCTTCAACTGACAGATCAACCTCTGGCAAGAATATGAGATGATTGCGCGCAGACGGCTGATAGTTGAAGGCAGAGTGACGCTTGATAAGACGCATGACCCATGGAGCATAGAATTTCAGCCAAAGATGTCGGAGCCAGATGCAGCCAACTGCCTGATGAAGAAGTCTTGAGCATTGAAGCTGATGCCATTGAAGATATAGAAAACCAAAGTCTTCATTGCTCCTTCAAGCTTTCGCTGCAGATGAATGTCCTTTGACAGGCCATAGAGTCTCTGATGATATGGTAAATGGTGCGAGGCAGGTACTCTAGGTCTTCAACAAAGAACTCAGATGGGTATTCAAGCGTCGTGAGGCAGAGGCTTCATCATGCTCAGCATTTGACTCATGTTGGGTTCTGGCTTCTGAAAGATGCTTTCCAAGGCATTTTGGTGTTGTTGACAACCTGGTTCATAGTATTCACCAGGAGTGGGCAGGCCTGTGAGCTCAATGATATCAAGAGCTTTAGCTTCATGATGGACATTGCCTGTCATCCACTCAAGGACCCAAGTCTTTGGATCCCTGTTGTAGCCTCGAATGTGAAGAGTTGCATAGAACTGTAGCAGAAGCTCTTCATTCCAGTGTTCCTTATCTGTGACAAACTGCAAAGTCCAGCATCTCTGAAGCAATCCAACGCTTCTTCAAGGCAGGGCAGGCCAGCTATAGCTTCAGTCGAGGCGCATATGTGGAAATATGCGCCCTTGATTGTATAAGACGCAGGAATAGTAGCTGCGCTGCTGATAGCTCCAGAACCGATCTGATGAAATGCGAGGTCTGGTATAAGGGTTCTTGGAGCTGTTGAAGAAGGTGTTATGTGCCACGAAGCCATTCACATTGAAGACCCCAGGTGAATGGCAGTGCCTGGGAATCGTGGAAGTCTTGGCTTGGGCTTTTGGACTTGAGGTCTGTGCTCGACATGATACTCAAATTGTGGACCCGCAGCAGGTGGAGGAACCAGAACGGGCCAGCGGACCATAACAGGCTGACCACGATCAAATGCCAGCTCAATTGTATGAGGTCTTGGAGGGGGAACAGGAGCATTGGCATTGTCTTCATGGGCTTCAGGGGCCACATTGGTTCAGGTGCTTGTACCTCAGGTGCTTCAGCATTGACTTCGGGTGCTGCAGTGGCTTCAGATGCTTGGACTTCTGGCACCGCAGTAGCTTCAGGCGCACCGCATTAGCTTCAGCCATGACGACGTCATTGGCTTCAGCGGTGATGTTGGTGGCCGCCTCAGGGTTGTTAACCTCCACTTCAGGAGCTGGAGGGTCGGACACGTTCTCCTCGAGAACAACATCTTGGTGGGACGGGGGTGTAGCAACTCTTTCAACTCTTGGTGCTTCTTCTTCATCGGCTGATGCAGCCGGAATATCTTCAGCCATTTTGGCTTCGGACTCAGACACGTGCATAGTGGGAGTGACTTGGGGCCTTGGTCCTTTGCGAAGCCTGCGTAATGCTGGCGACGCTTGTGGAGATGGAGTGTGCTGGGCCTCAAAGTCATCGTCATCTTGCACTGGTGGGGTAGCTTGCGGTTGGGGAGAGCTTGGAGTGTCTTGTCGTTGTGGGTGATCAGCCCACGATGCATCCTGAGCAGTTGGCGTCAGAGGACGACCAATGCTGATGAGTTCGCTGTGCGTGAGCACAGGCGATGATACCAATTGGTGCTCGATCTGAGGAAGGACTTCATCATCTTCAACATTGTCGTGAGGACCAATGTCTTCAGCTGCGGTGGGGTCAACAGCTGGATTGTCTTCAGCTTCAGGAGCCTCTGGAGAAGCAGGCTCATGAATTACCACTTGGCGTTCTTGATTTTCAGACGCAGGACGAGCCACTGAGATTGGCTCGACCTCAAGGGGCTCTGTGGGAGCAGCCCGATCTCTCTTCTTGGTTTTGCGTTTCTTGGTTTGGAGGAGCATCATCAGTGGTGCCCTTGGTTTTGCGCTTTCTGGCTTCAGCTTCAGCTGCCCTTGTTTTCTTCAGTTCTGAAGCCACTGTGGGGACCTTAGGCTTCGAGCCTGTCATACTGGCTGGGAAGACAATTGGATGTACTTCCTGCCTTGGTGCTTCGGGTTCTGCCACAGCTGGCTTCTTCTTCTTCTTGGCCGCCATTCTGGGGTCGATGCCTGGTCGCCCCAAGGCCTTGCGCTTTTCAGCTTCATTGTATCCTGAACACATTTAGCAGCAAGATCCTTCATGCGCTCACGAGAACCTTTGGCTTCTTCGCGTTTGGTTCGGAATGCTTCCTTAAGCTCATGCATCATGGTCTGGAAGTTCTGAATGTCTTCAACATTGAGCTTGGCCATGTGCTTCTTGAACTGAGCCTTTTCATAATCGATCTTATGCTTCAGTTCAACAATCTTCTGAGCTAGAGCCAGCTCAGCAGCAATGGCTCCGTGGAAGGCGACGCTCAGGCCAATCGGAAGCTGAAGATCATCAAAGCTGACATTTGGGCTGTCAAACCACTCATCAATGAATGTGTTGATGATTTCAACATCAAAGAGAGGAAGGTCATTGAAGATTTCTGCCTCTTGCTTGCTCTTGATCAACTGCTCAAGAGCATCATCGCCAAGATCGTCGTCGCTGGACAGATCAATGGCGTCATTGCGCAGAATAGCAGCAGCGGTCAGTGCTTGGCTAGTGGGTTGCAAGGGCATCTTCACTTTGGAGGGCTTGGAGATGCGTGACAAATCTTCAGACTGCACACTGTGTTCAGGAGGTGCAGTGGCCAGAGGCTTCGCCGTGAGGCCTTTGGTGCTGGGGAAGGCTTCGAAGCTTGAGGTTTCTTCAGCTTCTTTGGCTTCGGTGGTGCAGGCGCTTCGTCAGAATCAGCGTCGTCTGCAGGTTCATCCACGGCTGTCCCTTGAACCATAATATGAGTGATGAGACCTTCTAGGTTGTAGAAGGGCCCAACAAGATTGGGTTCAGCTTCTGCGTGTGCCATCGGCACGAGGAGCAGAGGGGCCTGGATTGAAGTCTAATCCCCGTGACTTCTTGTTTTCTTTGGCCGAATTCTTGGCAAATTGGAAGTTGCGCTTGAACAGATTATCGTTCGCGGACCACCAATAATGAAGATGGGTCTGCATCTGCAGGCTGTGGTCCACGGACCATGCAAGGATAGAAGCCTTGTTCAATGGCTTCAGCTCTGGACCTGGGTTGAAGATTTCTGTATAGAATGTCTCCCCATGGTCGTTTGATGGCATTCTTCTCAGCATACTCCTGGGTCACGAACCTGTACTTGAACCACTGTTCTGCCCAATATCTTCGAATCCATTGGATTCGAGTTTTTCGCTGATTGTAGTCCTCCTCTGGATCTGTCTTGTACAACTCATAGAGGTCAGGAGGCAAATCTCTTGAGGTGTTCCACGACGCTGTCTGCCACCCTTCCTTGCAGATTTCTCTGGTGCCATGAAGTTTAAACTGAAAGGCTTCAAAGCTGACAAAGTCTTCCGTCTACTGGTCAGAAAGAACTGGCTTCAGGAGAATTTATATGATGTTGTAAGAATTCTGCAAATGAATGCAGACTATGAGAACCAAGGGATTCTCCCACGACATGTACCTGTGACAGCATTAAGGTGTGAGGGAAGGGGAAGAGGTCATATGCATTCTCATAAGATTTTGAAGATAAATCAGTTTAGAAGACATTGACCTCATAGTGCGAAGACATTCACTCATAGATAGAGAGTTGGTTCCAGATTTGTACGAATCCACGAATAAGTACAAGTGAGGAATCTAACTACTTTGTGAAGCATAAGTGAACATACTAGGCATATTATGAGATGCAGTATGAAATAGATCCAACTTGTGTGAATAGAAACTGCTTGTGGTAGAAAATGATGAATCTATAGGATCAAAGGGGCCGTAAAAAGGAGGTTTTATTTACCACACGAAGAACTGCTAGACGGAGTGGAAGAGGAGGCCGAGCAGTTCGATCTTCCGTGCCCTAACTTGGCGACGGAGGACACCTACGGCGACGGCGGAGAAGACGATGTCCGCGGTCGCGTGAAGACGGCGTCGGTGAGGTCGCGGCAGCTAAGCGCTTCGTCGCCGGCGTCGTCGAGGGCTAGCGGTGGCGCTAGGGTTTGTGCGAGAGTGGAAGAAGGATAATGACTATGGTGAGGCGTGTATTTATAGGGACAGGGACGGCACAGTGTTATTACACAGGTGCCCCTGGCGATTCACATCTGAAGGACACGTGGCTATCATGCAACACATCGGAGGTTGTTCCACGTTCCCACGCACGCCTGGATTGTCGGGTGGTCGTTCCCACTTCTCCGGGTTTCAGGTGAAAGGATTTAGCATTGAAAACGGATTAATGTTTGTCTCTGTGTCTTCTGCTGACAAGGATGCAGAGAAGACATTTTGACAGTGTCAATAGAATGCATATGATTTGGATAGATAGACTTAGGAAAGAAGCATAGAGGGGTTAGGGTCCGATCACATTCACTTAGTTCAAAAGATTCAGTAAGAAGCCATAGCTATAAGTGAATGCTGTAGAGGACGGAAACCAAATCAGTATGTTGAAGATAAACATGAGGAATTTAACATTGAAGACAAACAAAATGCGAAGACTTTGCAAATGTAACGCCATGAGAAAAACACTTCAAAGGGAAAAATTTGGTGGCTACCCACCGTATAGGAAATATTAGACCCAGACACGGCGCACAATTATCGTGGCGCATCCGAAGTCAAATTCCACGTTAATATATTCACACTCAGAATGTAAGTCTTCATTGATTGAAGATATACTTTACTTTGTGTATGTTGCAAATATACTTATCATGTGTTGCACATCTAAGTCTCAACATGCATAAGTGTTAGGATGTGTGCCTGATCACAGGACATTTGAGGATTCCAAGATATTTAGCTCACACCATAACTTGCAAAACCTCTTCTCATCCAAGGGCTTGGTGAAGATATCTGCCAATTGCTCTTCAGTGTTGACATGTATGATATCAATGTCTTCCTTCACAACATGATCTCTGAGAAAGTGATGACGAATTTCAATGTGCTTTGTCTTCGAGTGCTGAACTGGGTTGTTGGCAATCTTGATGGCGCTTTCGTTGTCGCAGTAGAGTGGCACTTGCTTCAGATGAATGCCATAGTCTTTGAGTGTTTGCTTCATCCATAGAAGCTGAGCGCAGCAAGATCCAGCAGCAATGTATTCAGATTCAGCAGTGGAGAGAGATACACAGTTCTGCTTCTTTGAAGACCAACATACAAGTGATCGTCCCAGAAAATGACATGTGCCTGATGTAGACTTGC
>NC_053028.1:277681309-277753294 GCF_003073215.2 Triticum urartu
AAGTTTCTCTTAGAACATTTGAAGGAGTTGAAGCAGTCACTCCGTGTTTATCCTCTGGCTGGAACTACACGTGCACCTCATCGTGCCCTTACTGAAGCCACCGAAAGCACTATTGCCCAACGACCCAAGAAGCGATCTCGTGTTCTCAATGACCAGAGCTTCTGGTGGCTCTTCATCAGAAACAGGATAGGCATCATGACTGGCTAAAGCGCCAAATGCAAAGCCTCTTGGTGGATGTCAACCGCATTCGCAAATCTTGCCACCAAGAATGCCTTTGTTGCACATGAAACCTCTCGACGCACATGGAAAGGGCTGACGCTTATGTGCTCTGAAGATGATCTTCAAGAGGATGGCTTCTCTGAACGCTTCAAGTTTGACTCCACACCTCCTCGAAGGGCAGTGCTGCGACGAACTCCATCTCTTGAAGACTCTGAGTTCTCTTCCTCTACGGCAACTGTGAATGCCAGAGTAATCGAGGACGAAGACGATGCTACTTCACCGCCCCCTCCTTCAGCACGCTTCGGCACTGCTCCAAGTTCTTCTGCACCGCCGAACACCACCGACGACCCTGCTGCTTCACCTACTCATCTTGGGAACGAGTAGATGCTCTATGTCTTTAAACCTTTTTGGTCCTTACTGACAAAAGGGGGAGAAGCATATGAGTTTGATAGTCTTCAAGCGGGTCCCTATGGGCGGTTGCTTTATATTTTCCCTAGTGTTTACAACTCTCGTTTTGCATACATTTGGTTCTTTGAGTCGTAACACTTAAACTCGATGGTCGTCTGCTACTTATTTGCTACTTTGTGATGCGATGATAAATTCCGCATGTGCGACGATAAATTCCGCACTTAGATCATTTTGCAGACGTCCATTTTCCATTATGCATGTCATTATCTTCACATACCTTCACATGCATAATGAATTGTCATCATAAGTTGAAGAGGATCTCCACGAGTACAACCTGCCATGTGCATTTGCATTCCAAAAGCAAATTACTTATATGCACATCTTCAGGGGGAGCCTTTGCAACTTATGAAGACAATAACCTATCCTTTACAATTTCACAATTATATTCCCCGTTGAAAACTTCAACTAGTTTGTCATCAATCACCAAAAAGGGGGAGATTGTAAGTGCATCTAGTGCCACCCCTAGTTGGTTTTGGAGTATTGACGACAAACCTAGTTGAGGGACTAATGTGTTTGTGAGAATTGCAGGATAACACAGGTGAAGTCCCTCATTGATTCGGTTTTCCTACCAGAGATGACCCCTAAAAATGTATGAAGACATTGAAGTCAAAGGTGGTATGTGAAGACATCATTGAAGACTATGACAAGAGAAGACATCGCATGAAGACTATGGAGCGCGAAGACTTAGTTAGTCGAGTTAGTTTCGTAGTTCTTTTTCTTTTTGTTGAGTCATAGGAACCACCGTACTGTTAAGTGGGGTCCAAGAGAACCAGTCAGAATGACTGAAGTGATGCTTAACCAAAATCCTATGTCTTCGAGTGAAGACTATGAGAGCGAATCTTGTCCAGAGTTGGACAAGTCAGCTTTGCTTGTAGCCCAAGTAAAGTTTCCGTGTGTGTTTGAAATCTGACTGTGGAACACATGTCAGTTCCTTAGTGACCCAGGGTCATTTCGGACAAATCAGGTCGGGTTGCCTAGTGGCTATAAATAGCCCACCCCCTACAACCATAAACGGTTGGCTGCTCAGAGTTATAGAGTACGGCTTTTGTCGTTTGAGAGCAACCCACCTCGAAGCCTTTGAGAGAGAATTCCTTGCGAGGATAAAGCCCTAACCACCCAGAGCCAAAGAGTGTTAGGCATCACTTAAGTCTTCTTGTCTGTGTGATCTGAAGACTTATTACACTTGAGGACTGTGAATCCTCCAGCCGGTTAGGCGTCGCGTTCTGAGCATCCAAGAGTCATTGTGGATCGCCGGTGAACAAAGTCTGTGAAGGTTTGGAAGTCTACCTTGAAGACTTACCAGAGTGATTGGGCGAGGACTGGGTGTCCTTAGCTCAAGGGGAATAAGGTGAAGACAGGTCTTCTGAGTTGAATCTCAGCCTCCCTAACCAGACGTACAGTTGTCACAGCAACTGGAACTGGTCCAACAAATCATTGTCTTCAACGAGTCACTGGTTTCATCCTTCCCTTCCCTTTACTTACTGTTGGTCTTGTGAAGTCATTGTACGATAGCATCACCATTCGACTTCACTAAGTGATTACTTGTTCTGATTGGCTTCACAATATCTTCCTACCTGATCCTTACTGCCTAGCTGCTATTAGTCATTGTGCTTTCACTTCATTGAATACTTGACTATGGTTTGCCTAGTGTAGTCTACCTTCCGCTGCATGGTAATAGGTTTATTTCTATCGTTTGTCTTCGAAACTTACATGTTTTGAAGACTTTCATAAAAATCGCCTATTCACCCCCTCTCGTCGATCACTAGCACTTTCAGGTTGGAGGCATACTCCTGTTCGTGTGCAGTGATTCAAGTTTAACCCAACCTAGGAGTTCTAGTTGTCCGCCCTGCACGCGATAATTAAAGCTTCACACGTTCGCGTGCCCCACCTCTTTCGATGGAACTGATACTATCCTGCTCGGAATAAAACCTCTACAACGCAGACTCAATGGCTTCAAGATGCATGCCCCGTCTTCGATGGAACTGAATATCCCTACTGGAAGAATAAGATGCGCATGCATCTTGAAGCCATTGACGTCGACCTATGGTATGTCGTCAAGAACGGCGTTCCCAAGGCTGGAGAAGGTGTCACTGCTGCTGATGTCAAGAAGTTCGTTCAACTGGACTCTACTGCCAAGAATCATCATCTGTGGTCATCTGACCAAAGGACAGTATGGCCGTGTGAGTGCTTTGGAAACATCTAAGCTAGTCTGGGACTGGCTCTCCAAGGTCAATGAAGGCATCTCAACCCAGAGAGATCAAGAATCAGTGTCCTTCGCAACCTCTTCAACCGCTTCAAGAGAAATGACAATGAGAATGTCCAGCTCACGTTTGATCGACTCACTGACATCACAAATGAGCTTCAAGCCTCTCGGCGCCACTGAGATCACCAAGCATGAAGTCGTCAAGACACTCCTGAGATCACTTGACAGCTTCGTTTGACACCCTAGCCCTGATGATTCAAGAACGTCCTGATTTCAAGACACTCGATCCGTCTGACATACTTGAGAGGCTCAACACACACGAGTTTCAGCTTTCTGAGAAAAGAGACATCTACGGTCCCAACTATGGGCGAACTCGTGCCTTGAAGGCAAAGGCTGTCTCCTCATCTGAAGAAGAATCTGACAGCAGTTCTGATGATCCTGAAGACATTGGAAGGGAGCTTGCTATGCTTGTGAAGAAGTTCCAAAAATTCACCAAGAAGAAAGGCCTCAGAAAGTCTTCACGATCAAGCTCAAGGAATGATGAAGCTTCTGCTCATGACTACAAGAAGAGAACATGTCACAAGTGCAAGAAACCTGGCCACTACATCTCTGAGTGTCCACAGTGGGACAATGAGAACAAGAAGAAGAAGAAGAGCAAGGAGTATGACTCTGACGACAAGAAGAAGAAAGAAATACTCAAAGTCTTCTTCCAAGTCTTCCTCCAAGTCTTCATCACACAAGAAGAGCTCATCTGGCAAGGCCATGCGTTTGTTGGCAAGGAAATGGATTCAGAGGAGGAGTCTGCTTCTGAGGAGGCGGAGGTGGAGTCTGAGGAGGAGTCCGATTCTGGGGTTGCGAGTCTGGCTACAGCATACGTTGCCAAGTCCATCTTCAACACTGAAGACAACGACTTCATCACCGACACCGATGCAAATGACAAGGACTACTCCGCTCCTACCTACTGCTTCATGGCACGTGGTGCCAAGGTAAACACACGCACTACTCACTATCAAACATCTAGTGAAGATGACTCTGATTGTGGTTCCAAACCCAGCTACAAAACACTTGCTAAAATTGCAACTGAACAACAGAAAGCTATGGAACATATTCAAAAACTGTTAGACAAAAGCGATGATCTGTTAGACGCTGAAATGACTCGATCTCAGTCCTTAATTGAAGACATAAAAAATCTTCACGTTAAGTATGAGGAACTTGAAAGTCGTCATGAAACGCTCTCAACAACTCATGAAAAGCTTTCCTATGATTATCTTCAAAGGAAGCAAGATCTTGAGAAATTGAGAGCGGCTCATGAAGATCTTCAAAAGGAAAACGAGTCACTTCGCGCCAAACAGATCAGTTCAGCTCAGGAAGGATTTGAACCACCATGTCTTAAATGCATTGAGCGTGATAATTACTTCTGTTGCTGAATGTTCTACTGCTGCTACTGTTGCAATATCTTCAACTGTTGATGTGGTAACTAACCCCTCTGCTGAGGATACCACTGCTATTGCTGATGAGAATGCTAGGTTGAAGACACTTGCTTGAAACAGGGATGTACAAAAGTCTCAAAGGGCATCAGACACTATGTGATGTCCTCAAAAGGCAGATCCTGAACCGAAACCCTAGGAAAGAGGGTGTTGGGTTTGAAAGGAAAATGAATGCTGATGGCTCTTACTGGAAACCTGAGCAGTACCCCAAAACCACATGGGTTGCTGCAAAGGAACCTTCAGCGATCCATCCACCCTATCTGGCTTCACTTGTGCTACCCCATTGTTATTGATGAATCCTTTGATGCAAACTATAAACTGTTTAAGAATCAGAATGGTGAAGTGTTTGCCAGGTATATTGGTACTAACTGCAGGAATGGACCGCCTATGAAGAAGATCTGGGTGCCGAAAAGGTGTTTGGAGAATCTTCCTGTGAATGTCATCATGACACCACAGGTGAAGAAGACAAACCCCAGACCACAGGCTTCATACGGTCCAAAGGCTTCATACAGACAGAGGACTCACCTGAGTCACACTAACGCAAATGTTTTGCAGGGAAGCCATACTCAGGCCTATGAATATGAGCGCGGTTCATCAAACCGCCATGTTCATAAGACCAAGAACTATTCTGCTTATTCTTATGAGTACTATTGTCCACCTGCAAGACTTTTTGCTAGGGCTCCAAAGCCAAAGTTCTCAGATGCTGCACTTAGACTTATTGCTTCGAAGCCACCCTTGAAGATGTGGGTGGCTAAGAAAGCTTAACTCTCTTTTGCAGGGAAAGGTCTCCAGCCGAAAACCAAAATCGTCTGACACTATTGCTGGGGACCTTAAACATCTTGTAGGGCGCAAGATCAAATGCCCAAATGGTCTTATTATGTACTTTGTTCCTGAATCGCTTGCTACTTGCCCTATCAGTCCTAATCTCGATCTAAGCTTTAATAATCCACTGGTTCGTCAAATGTTTTTGCTTCACAATTCTCTTCGTGAAGCCTATCCCCCTAACTGCACTGTAGGGTACGACACCAGCTGCTTCAGAATGGATTATTGATAGTGGGTGTACAAATCACATGACTGGCAAGCGAAGCCTTCTCATGGACTCAACTTTACGTCCATCTGACAAAAGTCACATCACATTTGCTGACACTGGTAAAAGCAAGGTATTGGGTCTAGGTAGAGTTGCAATCTCAAAGGATCAACACATGGATAAAGTCATGCTTGTTGAATCCCTTGGTTTCAACTTAATGTCTGTCTCAATGCTTTGCGATTTAAACATGATTGTGATGTTTGGAAAATATTGTTGCCTTGTACTAATGGAATCTGACAAGTCTCTAGTGTTTGAAGGGTATCGGAAAGATGATTTGTACGTGGTAGATTTCTCAGCAGGACCACAACTTGCCGTATGTCTTCTAGCAAAAGCTTCTGAATGCTGGCTCTGGCATCGAAGGCTAGGGCATGCTGGCATGAGGAACCTCCACACCATTGCAAGGAAGAAGCATGTCATAGGCATCGAGGGCATCAAGTTCAAGAAGGATCACTTATGCGGTGCCTGTGAAGCAGGAAAGATGACGAGGCCAAGCATCCCTCGAAGACAATCATGACAACGACTCAAACCCTTCGAACTGCTACACATGGATCTTTTCGTCCCACTCATTACTCAACTTACTACTACTGCTTGTCTCTATGGCTTTGTCATTGTTGATGATTATTCAAGATATACTTGGTGCATATAATCCTTACAAGACCTGAAGTCGCAGGATGTCTTCAGACGCTTCGCCAATCGAGCAATGAACAACTATGGCGCCAAGATAAAGCACATCAGAAGTGACAATGGCACTGAATTCAAGAACACTGGCCTAGATACATATCTTGATACTTTGGGCATCACACATGAATTCTCAGCTCCGTACACGCCACAGCAGAATGGCGTCGTCGAACGCAAGAACAGAACACTTATTGAGATGGCTCGGACGATGCTTGATGAATACAAGACTCCAAGAAAATTCTGGCCTGAAGCCATTGACACTGCATGCCATATCATCAACCGTGTTTATCTTCACAAGCTTCTGAACAAGACATCCTATGAGCTCCTTACTGGCAAGAAGCCAAATGTCAGTTACTTCAGAGTATTTGGCGCCAGGTGCTGGATCAAGGATCCACATCACACTTCAAAATTTGCACCAAAAGCACATGAGGGTTTTATGCTTGGATATGGAAAGGATTCGCACTCCTACAGAGTCTTCAATCTCTTTCATTATAAAGTGGTTGAAACAGTGGATGTGCGGTTCGATGAGACTAACGGCTCACAAAGAGAGCACCTGCCAAATGTGCTAGATGAAGTTCCATCCAGTGAATCAATCAAACTTATGGGAACTGGAGAAATCATACCTTCTAAGCTCAACCTGAAGAGGAACTTATCATCTCCGCACCTGATCAACCTGAAGACAATGCTCAGCCTGAAGACAATCCTCTAACAATGACAATGATCAGCAAGAGCAAAATCTTCGTCCTGTACATCCTCGTGTTGCAAATGAAGTAAGATTGAGAGAATAATTGATAGCATCAATGCACCAGGTCCACTCACTCGTTCAAGGGCAACACAGCTAGCAAATTTCTGTGGGCACTTCGCATTCGTCTCAATATGAACCCAAGAAAGTTGAAGAAGCCTTCATGGAACCTGAATGGATTCAAGCTATGCAAGAAGAGCTTCAACAGTTTGAGCTGAATAATGTATGGGAACTGGTTAAGCGTCCTGATCCTCGGAAGCACAATATAATAGGCACCAAATGGATATATCGCAACAAGCAAGATGAGCATGGTCAAGTTGTCAGAAACAAAGCTCGTCTCGTTGCTCAAGGATACACTCAAGTTGAAGGGATTGACTTCGATGAAACATTTGCTCCTGTGGCTAGACTTGAAGCCATACGCATACTGCTGGCCTATGCAAATCATCATAACATACTTCTATATCAAATGGATGTGAAGAGCGCTTTTCTCAATGGCAAGATTGAAGAAGAAGTGTATGTTGCACAACCGCCTGGCTTTGAAGATCCAAAACATCCTGACATGGTGTACAAGCTCAACAAGGCACTGTATGGCCTCAAACAAGCCCCTCGGGCTTGGTATGACACACTCAAAGACTTCCTGAAGAGCAAAGGCTTCAAATCTGGTTCCCTCGACCCCACTCTCTTCATGAAGACATATGATGGTGAACTGTTTGTGTGCCAAATATATGTGGATGACATTATCTTCGGCTGCACCAATCAGAAATACAGTGAAGAGTTTGGATATATGATGCAAGAGCAATATCAGATGTCCATGATGGGTGAGCTGAAGTTCTTCCTTGGTCTTCAAATACGACAGCAACGCAACGCATCTTCATATCTCAAGAGAAGTATCTCAAAGATTGCCTGAAGAAGTTTGGTATGCAAGACTGCAAAGGCTTCACGAGCCAATGCCAGCCAAACATCATCTGGGTCCGACGACAATGGTAAAGAGTTCGATCAAAAGGTATACCGCTCCATGATTGGTTCTTTACTTTATCTATGTGCATATAGGCCAGATATTATGCTTAGTGTTTGCATGTGTGCTCGATTCCAAGCGGCACCAAAGGAATCGCATCACTTAGCTGTGAAGCGAATTCTTCGATATTTGGCTTACACCCCAACTCTAGGATTATGGTATCCAAAGGGCTCAGAGTTTGATCTGGTTGGATTCTCGGATGCTGATTATGCTGGTGACAAGGTGGATCGCAAGTCTACATCAGGCACATGTCATTTTCTGGGACGATCACTTGTATGTTGGTCTTCAAAGAAGCAGAACTGTGTATCTCTCTCCACTGCTGAATCTGAATACATTGCTGCTGGATCTTGCTGCGCTCAGCTTCTGTGGATGAAGCAAACACTCAAGACTATGGCATTCATCTGAAGCAAGTGCCACTCTACTGCGACAACGAAAGCGCCATCAAGATTGCCAACAACCCAGTTCAGCACTCGAAGACAAAGCACATTGAAATTCGTCATCACTTTCTCAGAGATCATGTTGTGAAGGAAGATATTGATATCATACACGTCAACACTGAAGAGCAATTGGCAGATATCTTCACCAAGCCCTTGGATGAGAAGAGATTTTGCAAGTTACGGTGTGAGCTAAATATCTTGGAATCCTCAATTGTCCTGTGATCAGGCACACATCCTAACACTTATGCATATTGATGACTTAGATGTGCAACACATGAAGTAAAGTATATCTTCAATCAATGAAGACATACATTCTAAGTGTGAATACATTAATGTGGAATTTGACTTCGGAGCGCCACGATAATTGTGCGCCGTGTTTGGGTCTAATACTTCCTATAAGGTGGGTAACGCCACCACCAAATTCTTCTGTTTGAAGTGTTTTACCCATGGCGTTACATTTGCTATGTCTTCACATTTTGTTTGTCTTCATTCTCAACTTGTCCTCATGATTATCTTCACTATGTTGGTTTGATTGTCTTTTTCATATATATATATACATATATACATATATATACTGGTGTTCTGTCCTCTACAGCATTCACTTATAGCTATGTCTTCTTGTTGAATCTTTTGAACTAAGTGAATGTGATCGGACCCTAACCTGTCTATGCTTTCTATCTCAAACTCTATCTCTCCAAATCATATGCATTCTCTTGAAACTGTCGAATGTCTTCTCTGCGTCCTTGTCAGTAGAAGATACAGAGACAAACATTAAGTCCGTTTTCAATGCTAATTCCTTCACATGAAACCCGGAGAAGTTGGAACGACCACCCGACAATCCAGGCGTGCGTGGGAACGTGGAACAACCTCTGATATGTTGCATGATGGCCACGTGTCCTTCAGATGTGAAGCGTCAGGGGCACCTGTGTAATAACACTGTGTCGTCCCTGTCCCTATAAATACACGCCTCACCACAGTCATTATCCTTTCTTCCACTCTCGCTCAAACCCTAGTGCCACCGCTAGCCCTCGACGATCCGGCGACGAAGCGCTTAGCTGCCGCGACCTCTCCGACGTCGTCTTCATGCCGGCCGCGGACATCGTCTTCTCCGCCACCGCCGTAGGTGTCCTCTGTCGCCAAGTTAGGGCACGGACGATCGAACTGCTCGGCCTCCTCTACCACTCCGTCTAGCAGTTCTTCGTGTGGTAAATAAAACTTCCTTTTTACGGCCCCTTTGATCCTATAGATTCGTCACTTTCTACCACAAGCAGTTTCTGTTCACACAAGTTGGATCTATTTCATACTGCATCTCATAATATGCCTAGTATGTTCACTTATGCTTCACAAAGTAGTTAGATTCCTCATTTGTACTGATCCGTGGATTCGTACAAATCTGGAACCAACTCCTTATCTATGAGTGAATGTCTTCGCACGATGAGGTCAATGTCTTCTAAACTGATTTATCTTCAAAATCTTCTGAGAATGCATATGACCTCTTCCCCTTCCCTCGCACCTTAATGCTGTCACATGTACATGTCCATGGGAGAATCCCTTGGTTCTCATAGTCTGCATTCATTTGCAGAATTCTTACAGCATATATAAATTCTCCCGAAGCCAGTTCCTGTTTGTCCAGCAAGCGAAAGCCTTTGAAGCCTTTGAACGTATTGAAGCCATTCAGTTTAAAGTTCATGGCTGCAGAGAAATCAGCAAGGAAGGGTGGCAGAAAGCGCCGAGGTTAAACATCAAGAGATCTGCCCGATGACTTCTCAGAGCTGTACAAGACAGATCCAGAAGAGGATTACAATCAGCGCAAGACACGAATCCAATGGATTCGACGATATTGGGCAGAACAGTGGTTCAAGTACAGGTTTGTGACCAAGGAATATGCTGAGAAGAATGCCATCAAGCGACCATGGGGAGACATCCTATACAGAAATCTTCAACCCAGGTCCAGAGATGAAGCCATTGAACAAGGCTTCTATCCCTGCATGGTCCGTGGACCACAGCCTGTGGATGCTGACCCATTGTCATTGCTATGGTGTCACGACGACAATCTGTTCAAGCGCAACTTCCAGTTTGCCCAGAATTCGGCGAAGCAGAACAAGAAGTCTTTGGGACTAGACTTCAACCCTGGTCCCTCTGCTCCCCGTGCCGATGGCACCCGCGAAGCTGAACCAAATCTTGTTGGGCCCTTCTACAACCTGGACGGTCTCATCACTCATATCATGGTTCAAGGGACAACCGTGGATGAGCCTGTAGATGACGCTGAATCTGATGAAGTGCCTGCACCGCCGAAGCCAAAGAAACTGAAGCAGCCTAAAGCTTCAAAGCCTGCCTCAGCACCAAAAATATCACGGGCGAAGCCACTGGCTACTGCACCTCCTGAAGACAGTGTGCAGTCTGAAGATTTGTCACGCATCTCCAAGCCCTCGAAAGTCAAGATGCCTCTGCAACACACCAGCCAAGAACTGACTGATGCTATTCTGCACAACGACGCCATTGATCTGTCCAGCGATGAAGATCTAGCAGATGACGCTCTTGAGCAACTGATCAAGAGCAAAGAAGAAGCAGAAATCTTCAATGATTTGCCTCTCTTTGATGTGGCAATCATCCATAACTTCATTGATGAGTGGTTTGACACGCCCAACCTCAGCTTTGAAGATCTGCAACTTGTGATTGGCCTCAGTGTTGCCTTCCATGGCGCCATTGCTTCAGAGCTAGCTTTAGCTCAGCGCATCATTGAACTGAAGCAAAATATCGACTTTGAGAAAGCTCAGTTCAAGAAGCATATGGCCAAGCTCAGCGTGCAAGAGGTCAAGAACTTCAAGATCATGCTGCACGAGCTCAAATAAGCCTTTCTCAAGAAGCGTGAAGAAGCTCAAGGTTCTCGTGAGCGCATGAAGAGCCTGGCTGACAAGTGTGTGCAAGCCTACAATGAGGCTGAGAAGCGCAAGGCCCTTGGTCGTCCTGGCATCGACCCCAGGATGGCTGCAAAGAAGAAGAAGAAGCCCGCTATGGCCGAACCCGACGCACCAAGGCAGGAAGCACATCCCATTGTCTTCCCAGCTAGCATGACTGGATCGAAGCCAAAGGCCAGGTCAACCGCTTCAGTATTGAAGAAGACGAGGACTGCTGAGGCTGAAGCCAGAAAGAGGAAACATCCTGAAGCCTCTGATGCTGCTCCCTCCAAGAAGAAGAGGAAGACCAAGAAGGAACGGGCTGCTCCCACAGAGCCCTTAGTTGTTGAACCTATCTCAATGGTTCGCCCTGCATCTACACACCAAGAGCGCCAACTGATTGCCCATGAGCCTGCTTCCACAGAGGCTCATATAGCTGAAGACATTCCAGCAGTT
The DNA here is from genome assembly GCF_003073215.2 of Triticum urartu. Lineage (NCBI taxonomy): Eukaryota > Viridiplantae > Streptophyta > Magnoliopsida > Poales > Poaceae > Triticum > Triticum urartu. Next base: position 277,692,999 of record NC_053028.1, read on the forward strand.
GATCCCACCGCTGCTGAAGACATTGGTCACCATGACAATGTTGAAGATGATGTAGTTCTTCCTCAAATCGAGCACCAACAGATATCATCGCCTGTGCTTACGCACAGCGAACTCATCAGCATTGGTCATCCTATGATGCCAATTGCTCAGGATGCATCATGGGCTGATCACCCACAACAACAAGTCACACCACCCCGGCAAGAAGAAGATGATGACTTTGAGGCCTAGCCAACTCCGTCTCTAGAGGCGTCGCCAGCGTTACGCAGGCTTCGCAAAGGACCAAGGTCTCAAGTCCCCCTTTCGAGCGTTCCAGAAGGAGAAGTGCCCCACCAATCTGTTTCATGTCAAGTGTTTCCAGATGCCACTCCTACTGTGAATGTCTCTGAGTCTGAGGCTAAAGCTGCTGAAGACATTCCGGCTGCATCAGCCGACGACACCCAAGAAGAAGAACATGTCCCTACTCCCCCAACTACTGAAGAAGCTGTTCTCGAGGAGAACGTGTCTGTGCTCGACCCTCCATCTCATCAAGTGGAGGTAGAAAATCTTGAGGCTGCCACCACCAACACAAATGAAGCCAATGACGTTGTCATGGCTGAAGCAAATGTAGAGCCTGCACCAATGCCCGAAGTCAATGAAGCCATTGATGCAACTGCTCCTGAAGCCTCTGCTGTGCAGCACAACGCCTCTGCCACTGCTCCTGTTCCTGCACCTGCTGCTGGTCCTCAGTTTGATTATCATGTTGAGCACAGGCCTCAGGTACAGAAGCCAATGCCAAGATTGCCCAGGTTTCCAAGTCCTACATCAGCACCTGGATCCTTTAATGTCAACGGCTTCAAAGCAGACAACACCTTCTTCAATAGCTCCAAGAACCCCTACTCAAGGGAAAGAATATCTTCTGATCGGTTCTGGAGCTATCCGCAGTGAAGTTATTACTCATGCATTCTGTACAATCAAGGTCGCATCTTCCCTCATATGCGTCTTGACACCGAAGCAATAACTGGTCTGCCCAGCTTGGAAGAAGCGCTGGATTGCTTCAAAGAGGCTGGATTGTTGCCTTTCGTCACCGACCAAGAGCACTGGAACGAAGAGTTGCTGCTACAATTTTATGCCACTCTTCACATACGAGGCTACAACAGAGATCCGAAGACTTGGGTCCTTGAGTGGATGACTGGAAATGTTCATCAGGAAGCCAAAGCCTTTGATATCATTGAGCTCACTGGTCTGCCCACTCCTGGAGATCTCTATGAACCTGGCTGTCAGCTTCACAGTGAAGCTATGGAGAGCATCTTTCAGAAGCCTGAACCGAACATGAGTCAGATGCTCAGTATGATGAAGCCTTTGCCTCCAGATGCTGCATATCCTAAGGAGTTCTTTGTTGAAGACCTTGAGTATCTACCACGGACTATCTATCACATTATAAGGCGAACTCTCTGCCCCATCAAAGGACATTCTCCACATGCAAAGCTGGAAGGTGCAATGAAGACTTTGGTCTTCTATATTCTTCACGGAAAATGCTTCAACGCACAAGACTTCTTCATCCGCCAACTTGCTACATCAGGATCTGATCTTTTTGGCTTGAAGTTCTACGCTCCATGGATAATGCGGCTGATTAAACTCCACTCAGCTATCTCATATCAGCCATCTGCTCGCAATCATCGGATCTTTCTTCCCGATGTGGATATGTCCGCTGAAGCCATTTATCCAGAGCCTGCCAAGGAGCCTCTTAGTCTTCAGAATGCTGAGCATCAAAGTTTCTCTCAGAACATTGAAGGAGTTGAAGCAGTCACTCGTGTTTATCCTCTGGCTGGTACTACACGTGCACCTCATCGTGCCCTCACTGAAGCCGCTGAAAGCACCATTGCCCAACGGCCCAAGAAGCGATCTCGTGTTCTCAATGACCGAGAGCTTCTAGTAGCTTTTCATCACAAACAGGATAGGCATCATGACTGGCTGAAGCGCCAAATGCAGAGCCTCTTGGTGGATGTCAACCGCATTCGCAGTCTTGCCACCAAGAATGCCTTTGTTGCCCATGAAACCTATCGGCGTACATGGAAAGGGCTGACGCTTATGTGTTCTGAGGATGATCTTCAAGAGGATGGCTTCTCTGAACGTTTCAAGTTTGACTCCACACCTCCCCGAAGGACTGTGCTGCGACGAACTCCATCAATTGAAGACTCTGAGTTCTCTTCCTCTGCGGCAACTGTGAATGCCAGAGTGATCGAGGACGAAGATGATGCCACTTCACCGCCCCCTACTTCTGCACGCATCGACACTGCTCCGAGTTCTTCTGCACCGCCGAACACCACCGACGACCTTGCTGTTTCGTCTACTCCTCATGGGAACGAGTAGATGCTCTATGTCTTCAAACCTTTTTGGTCCTTACTGACAAAAGGGGGAGAAGCATATGAGTTTGATAGTCTTCAAGCGGGTCCATATGGGCGGTTATTTATGTTTTGCCTCGTGTTTACAACTCTCGTTTTGATACATTTGGTTCTTTGAGTTGTAACACTTAAACTCGATGGTCGTCTACTACTTATTTGCTATTCTGTGATGCGATGGTAAATTCCGCATGTGCAACGATAAATTCCGCACTTAGATCATTTTGGAGACGTCCATTTTTCATTATGCATGTCATTATCTTCACATACTTTTCATGCATGAAGAATTGTCATCATAAGTTGAAGAGGATCTCCACAAGTACAACCTGCCATGTGCATTTGCATTCCGAAAGCAAAATCCTTATATGCACATCTTCAGGGGGAGCCCTTGCAACTTATGAAGACAATTCTTATCCTTTACAATTTCACATATTATATTCCCCGTTGAAAACTTCAACTAGTTTGTCATCAATCACCAAAAAGGGGGAGATTGTAAGTGCATCTAGTGCCACCCCTAGTTGGTTTTGGAGTATTGACGACAAACCTAGTTGAGGGACTAATGTGTTTGTGAGAATTGCAGGATAACACAGGTAGAAGTCCCTCATTGATTCGGTTTTCCTACCAGAGATGACCCCTAAAAATGTATGAAGACATTGAAGTCAAAGGTGGTATGTGAAGACATTCACATTGAAGACTATGACAAGAGAAGACATCGCATGAAGACTATGGAGCGCGAAGACTTAGATCTTTCGTAGTTCTTTTTCTTCTTTTTTGAGTCATAGGAACCACCGTACTGTTAAGTGGGGTCCAAGAGAACCAGTCAGAATGATGAAGTGATGCTTAACCAAAATCCTATGTCTTCGAGTGAAGACTATGAGAGCGAATCTTGTTCAGAGTTGGACAAGTCAGCTTTGCTTGTAGCCCAAGTAAAGTTGCCGTGTGTGTTTGAAATCTGACCGTTGGAACACGTGTCAGTTCCTTAGTGACCCAGGGTCATTTCGGACAAATCAGGTCGGGTTGCCTAGTGGCTATAAATAGCCCACCCCCTACAACCATAAACGGTTGGCTGCTCAGAGTTAAAGTACGGCTTTTGTCGTTTGAGAGCAACCCACCTCGAAGCCTTTGAGAGAGAATTCCTTGAGAGGATAAAGCCCTAACTACCCAGAGCCAAAGATTGTTAGGCATCACTTAAGTCTTCTTGTCTGTGTGATCTGAAGACTCATTACACTTGAGGACTGTGAATCCTCCAGCCGGTTAGGTGTTGCGTTCTGAGCATCCAAGAGTCATTGTGGATCGCCGGTGAACGAAGTCTGTGAAGGTTTGGAAGTCTACCTTGACGACTTACCAGAGTGATTGGGCGAGGTCTGTGTGACCTTAGCTCAAGGGGAATACGGTGAGGACTAAGTGTCCTCAGGTTTAAATACCTATCCGCCCTAACCAGACGTACAACTGTCACCGCAGTTGGAACTGGTCTACCAAACCTTTGTCTTCATCACGCACACTGGGTCTATCCTTCCCATCTCTTTATTTACAGTTGTCTCTTGTGAAGTCAGTGCCTATTTGCATTATCTATTTGTCTTCACTGTGTACCTGATCCTTACTGCCTAGCTGCTATTAGTCATTGTGGTTTCACTTCATTGAATACTTGACTATGGTCTGCCTAGTGTAGTCTACCTTCCGCTGCATGGTAATAGGTTCATTTCTATCATTTGTCTTTGAAACCTTCATGTATTGAAGACTTTCATAAAAATCGCCTATTCACCCCCCCTCTAGTCGATATAACACACTTTCAGTTGCACAACTCAAGAGAGACGCTAGCACGATTGCTCTATAGGCGGATACGACACTTGTGCACAACCTATAAGATGCAAATTGTATGAACTTCTATCCCAAGTATACTATGTATATGATGTTCCGGTGGTATGATCCAAGATGATTGGATTTGACAATGTGGTATGATGCTATGGCACTTTCTTACAAGCTCTTTGTTCACTCTTGTTTTTGCTTAAAAGCTTTATTCTTTTTTTTGTAATGCCACAATGCAAAATGCACAAACCAAGGTAGCAATTGGGTATATACGGGAACAATCTTGTGACACAAGGGATGATATGATACCAATATGATATGTTATGTATGCAATATATGGTGTAGATCACTAATGTGCACAAGTAACGTTGCCGGCGATACTCAAATGGCTAGTCTCGATGGGCAAGTGACGCAAAATGGGCTAGGGGTTATCAATGCAATGGCAAGGAAATATACAATGGAGGGATACCACGATACCAAGATGATATGGAGGTTACCGTCCGCGGTGATGATGAGTGGCGGTGATCTTGATGGAGATACCAAGATGATGGAGACTCGTCCCTAAGTAGCCGAAACACCTTAGGAAATGGAAAAACCGCAAACTCAAAATCTCAAATGTCAAATGGTGGTAGCGGGAATGCGGTGGTGGTTTTGTGGAAGTGCAATGATGGGTTATACTTGTAGGCAATGCGGAAGTGGAGGGTAAGGTGGTGTACTATACACAGTGTCGGAGTTGAAATCACGGTCCCTAAGTAGCCGAAACACCTTAGGAGACACAACTCACAACACTAACAAAATTGGGTTAAGTTGGGATGGTGGAAGTGTATGGTGGTCAAGCCTATGCGGAAGTTATGGTGGTGGTGGTGGTTGATAAAGAAGCAACCGTCCCTAAGTAGCCTAGACACCTTAGGAGACTCAAATCACTCCTCAAGCAACTACTAATGCGATGGGGAACAAAATTCATTAGGTTGCGGAAGTCGGTGCTGGAGTAGCGGAGGATGTGGTGGAAGCTCTAGGCAAAGATGCCAAAGTTCCAAAAATTTTATGGAGTCAAATGGTTTTGGTAGTATTTTTGTGGGAAGGGGGGTGTCAAGAGCTTTTCAACGAGCTAAAGAACGTCAAAAACGGACTCCGGATGAATTAGTTATGGACAAAACGATGAAACGGGGGAGGCTGAAATCCCAAGGGCCGGATGTCCGGGGTGGAGCCCGGATTTCCGGGGCTGTCTGTCCAGAACCGAGCAGATTTGGTGCTCCAGGAGCCGAATGTCCGGCTTGGGGCCCGGATGTCCGGCCCGACGAATCCAGATCTCGATTTGGACTTCGAAACTCGATTTGGAGCGGAAATAGATGATTTTGGGGGAAAAATTGATGGGATTTCGTGGATGGAAAGTGGGGAAACTTGGGGATATGCTAGATCCACTCGAAACCAAGCAAATCCATGGATCAAAATCAACAAAACATCATCTCACCAACAAATCACAAAACATTTTGGGGGCTATTTTTGTGGGGAATTTTTGAATTTAGGACAAAATCAACAAAAATAGGCTAGAAAATAAAGAGGGGAGGCTCTGAAATCGTGATCAACCTTGCTCTAGATACCAAGATGATGTAGGGTAGAACACTAGTGGCCCGATCTTTCACGAAAGGAGTGGATCCCGCGATGAACACGAAGAACACGAGTATGGAAACGAGGGGAAAAACACGAGAGGAACACGAGAAACCAACAAATATGATCAGACATGCGCTAGATCCATGAACACAAAGGAAGATACAAGATCCAAAGTCAACAATGGACGATACAAGAGGTAACCGGTTCTTCTCCGTGAGGAGGTCTTGAATCCACAAGGGGATCTTCCCGTGAGGGGTCTTGAATCGAAAGGTGGATCTTCTCCGTAGAGGGGCCGCGGTCTCTCTCGTGGAGTAGATCCGATATGGATGAGCGAAGCTCTATCTCTCAAATGAGCTATCACAACGCTAACCCTAAAACGTAGGTGGAGGGGGAGTATATATAGTCTAAGGGGCGAAGGGGTACATGGGCCACGGCCCAGATATGCTGCACGCAGGCAGGGGGGCCGGATGTCCGGGCGTCGGGCCGGATGTCCGGGCCTTCCCGAGACACCGGATGTCCGGGCGCCGGGGCCGGATGTCCGGGCTGGCAGGGTCCAACCTTGTTGCTCTCTAGAATGGCGGGGTCCGGATTTTCGGGCTGGAGGCCGGATGTCCGGGGGCTCGGGACGCGCCGGATGTCCGGGCTGGTCGCCGGATGTTCGGGCCCTGTAGACTTGACCGCTGGCTCCTTGCTGCTGGTGACACGTCCAGGGGCCGGATGTCCGGGCCAGGGCCGGATGTCCGGGTCCTAGAAGCTGTCTCCGTCTTCTTCCGTCGTCGCTTCCATGCTTCCCTCGCGGATGGTGTAGTTGTTCCTTGGCACTTGCACTCCTCCTCGTCGTCCGTAGTGTTCCGACAATACCTATGCATGCACATGAGAGGGGTGTCAAGTAGCATACCATCCTCGAAGGGGTCAAGTGAGCACATGTAAAGGAGATGATTCATCTTTATGTATGTGAAGTAGATGTCGCACGTGTCACTTGCCAAACGGACTCTTGATATGGTGATGTCCATAGGATGCTCCGCATCACTCTGGCATGCTCAAGGGAAGTCACACATCTAAAGTGTTCTTCTTGTGTAAAAAAGAGAAGGAAAGTCAGGGAGCTTATGAAATTGAAAATGAATTTAAAAAAAAATTGAAATTAGTCTTCTAAAAAAATTTGAACTTGGTATGTCACGAATTGAAATTGATCTTTTAGAAATTGAAACCCATCTTTTGAAATTTAAATGAGCACTGTTCATGGGCTAAGATTACTGTAGCTTACCTGACTTCCCTTTGAATGTTAGAGGATCCAGCTCCCACGCCCGAACTCACGCCCAAGGCTGCTCCCAGGTGGAAGCTTACGCGCCGGCGACGCCGCCTGCATGAGCTAGCTGTGGTCGCTCGTGCCCGTGGAATATATGCATGCTGCCGTGCCCGCACGCCTATGACCGCTACTAGCAGGAGCTCGTTGTCAGCATCGCCAAGGAAGGGACTGAACTGCTGGTTTAGTCGAGGCAAGCTGTTGCCGATCAAGGCCCTATAGCGGATCCGGTAATTGAAGATGGTGCAGAAGAATTCAAGCGAGGTGATGGGCCGGCCCGGCGGCCCAAGCGAATGACCAACCCACCGTTATGGCTCAAGGACTACAGCCTGGCCCATTAAGTGTGTTAACAGTCACTGGTTTAAATAGGCATCGACCTCACTCTGTAATTTGTTTGCTAGGAATTGGATGACGGCTCGGCCGGTGTAAACGAATAGCTGTGAGGGTGGATGGGTGGATAGCTACCGAATACTTTTCCCCAATTCGAATTCGAATCCCTAATCTTCCCTGATCCAAGTGTGCTGCTTATGGTTGGTATCAGATTCGGCGGTCCTCGATCTTCCGCGGCATCACCACGGGACGCGGTGGCGAGATTGGCGGCGAGTGGAGGTGATGGACAAGTTGTCCGAGGAAGGGCGCGGCTATACGCGCTTTTGCGGGCGGATTTCACCGCCGACTTGGACCAACGCTTCAAGGAGCACGACGACAATCTCCTCAAAGCCGTCGACAAGCTCATCGAGGCAAACACGACAGCGCTCGACGCTCTGCTGTCGGCGCGGGTGGATGGCATGCGGGACGAGTTCGTGCTCGAGATCGAGCAAGTCCGCGGCGAGCGCCCGAGGGAACCAACTGGGCGCGTCGAGACCTCATCATCAAGGATGGTTGGGAGTGGTTGCGGTGCCGCTGCCGACTCCCTTGGCATCAATCAGGAACACTAAGGGAAGGCACATAACACTTATGTCCCTCCTCCGGTCAGAGGTGCGCGTGATTCTAATTTCCGTGCTCGTTCTCCTCCTATCGGTGATTAGGGTTACCAAGATACTGCTGATGTGTTCTTGTTTGGTGTTCATGCTGATCTTCCTTGTTTCGATGGCGCGAACCCGAGGTTGTGGCAAACCCGGTGCGAAGATTAGTTCAAACTCTGGAATACTCCACAGTACAGATGGATCTCGCTAGCGACGTCTTAGTTTGACGGAGCAGCAACTCGATGGTTGGAATCAGTGCAATGTAGGTCTCCAAATATGTCCTGGTCTAAATTTTGCTGTAGTTTGCAGAGTGGCTTTGGCAGAAATTAACATCAGACACTGCTCTGCTAGCTCTTTCGTATATCCTAGACTAGAACAGTTGTTGATTATGTGGATAGATTCGTTGACTTGTATGATCAGTTATATGCATATGAGGAAGTTCCTAGTACTTTACACTACACCACTCGTTTCCTAGATGGACTCAAACCAGGTGTTCGAGTTGTAGTGGCACTTTAGAAGCCCAAGGATCTAGATTCAGCCTATGATTTGGCCTTACTGCACGAGGATCTTGGGGAAGGAGTAACACATATCAACTCGTCTGCAGGAATGAGGTCTGCTCCATTCCCACTTCCTCTTTCTCCCAAGCCCCGTGTCAGTGAAGATCGGCGTCAGTCTGAAACTCTGAAAACAACACTAGCTGACGATAAGTGGTTTGCACTGCGCGCTTACCGCAAGTCTAAAGGGCTTTGTTTCGTTTAAGGAGAAAAATGGTCTCGTGATCATGTGTGTAAGTCAACGGTCCAGTTGCATTTTGTGCAAGAACTGATCGATCATGTTTAGTCGATGGAATCTGTCCAATCAGATAGTTATGAGTATGATACAGCTTCTGTTCACGGTATGCATTTATCAGCTATTGCCGTGGGCAAGGACCCCAATGCTCCATCCCTATAGTTGGAAATTCAGTTACAAGGGCACACTCTAGTTTTATTGGTGGACTCAGGCAACACTCATTCGTTCATAGATAGTTCTTTTGCTCCTATGTTGGTGGATGTCCAGGATACTGCTGCAGTTTCTGTTACAGTGGCTGGAGGAGCATCGTTGCAGTATTCTCAGATGTTACGATAGTGCAAATGGAGTTGTTGTGATGCTGTTTTCTCTTCTGGTTTCAGGCTTTTATAGTTGTCCACTTATGATGGTATTTTGGGCCTTGACTGGTTGGCTCAACATAGTCCTATGCAAGTTGATTGGATTCAAAAGTGGATGTCAGTTCAACAGTCTGGCAGAACAGTTACTTTGCAAGGCCTGTTGCCTTCTGAGTTTGCACTTACAGTGATATCCTTGTCCCTGATTCAGTGTTCTGCCAATTCTTTAGTTTTTCCTAAAATGCAAGTAGTGTTGGACAAGTTTCCTACAATTTTTTAGGCCCCCACTGGACTTCCTCCTAGAAGAATGCAAGACCACCATATTCCTCTGATTCCAGGTGCAAGACTAGTTTCTGTCAGGCCATACAGGTGTTGGGGAACGCGACAATTTCAAAAAAATTCCTACGCACACGCAAGATCCATCTAGGTGATGCATTCCTGGATTAGGGGGTCTCCGGACAGCCGGACTATATCCTTTGGCCGGACTGTTGGACTATGAAGATACAAGATTGAAGACTTTGTCCCGTGTCCGGATGGGACTCTCCTTGGCGTGGAAGGCAAGCTAGGCAATACGGATATGTAGATCTCCTCCCTTGTAACCGACTCTGTGTAACCCTAGCCCCCTCCGGTGTCTATATAAACCGGAGGGTTTAGTCCGTAGGACAACATCAGACAATCATACCATAGGCTAGCTTCTAGGGTTTAGCCTCTACGATCTCGTGGTAGATCAACTCTTGTAATACTCATATCATCAAGAACAATCAAGCAGGACGTAGGGTATTACCTCCATCAAGAGGGCCCGAACCTGGGTAAACATCGTGTCCCCTGCTCCTGTTACCATCCGCCTTAGACGCACAGTTCGCCCCTACTCTCGAGCTTTTGCTCTTCCTCTTGCTTGCTCACGAGGACCTGGGCTTGCTTTTCTCATTTCCTCTCCTGGATCGGCCGCCTACCCTGAGACCGCCGGTTTGACACCGACATTGGTGCTTTCATTGAGAGTTCCACTGTGCCGTCATCATAAGGAGGGATGGCTCATCTCGTTGTCAAGGACAACATCACTTCTGGGGGAGCCCTGGCTGTAGGCCAAACTCTCCGACTAGATGGCTTTGTCATGACCGCCCGCTCGGCCGTTGCGCCGACGATGACTTATCGGGTCATCGAAAATAGCCTCCACATTGGCTCAAAATTCGCCGAGCAGATGGATCCAATGGATCTCTCCTCTTTGAACGAGCTCTTGGATCGCATCGCCGCTTTGGGAGTCGCTACAGACTATGATCAGATCGGGCTTAAACCCGACCAAAGGGAGATTAACTCTCTGCCGGTCACCCATCAAATAGCGGTGGTGGAGGAGCAACACAGCGGTTCTCCCTCTATCCAGAGGACGAACTATGTCCGGATTCCCGAGCTCTCCAAGCCGGATACCCGCTCACGGGAGGACATCGCCCTAACCCTGAACCTAGAATCAGGTCACATACCGAACCCGCAGAGCAACATCCCGGAGCCCGAACTTCCAAGATCGGAAACTCCCCTGCACCGGGATCTCAGATTGGGTCAAGGTATGGACTTAAATCCACCCACCCACCCAGATACAAACAATCTTTCCCACATTAGGCAAGCGCCCCAAGAGACAGTACATCACTATTGGGCCAGATTCCTCCTTGTATGAACAAGGTCAAGGACTGTCGCGAGGAAGACGCAATTTTCAGTTCTTTTGCAACAATTGCATGGACAAGGGAATTCCTCAACGCCATAAGTCGCCGTGACATAGCACACTTCGCTGACTTGGCGGCCATAGTACGGAAATACTGTGCGATGGAAAGCGCCTGGAAAACCCAAACAAAATTTTGGGACAATCCGGCTCTGACAAAATCCCACAGTCCGAACTAAAAGGGTGCACTCTCATAAGTCGCCCGAACTCAATTACAAAGAAGCAAAAAGCCCACTACAGGGCGTGGAACCGTATTGGAGGGATGGCTTAACGGGCCCTGCAAATTCATAGTAGGCGGACACCATACCAACACATAGCCTTAGAGCATGTTGGGTACTCCGGCAGGTGGCCAAGAGCGGTGAGGATCTCCTCATCCTAAACACCCCAGAACACCCTCCCGCAGATAACAATACAGTATTAACAGTCTTCGAGACCTTCGCCTCAAATAATAGGCGTAAGCGAGCACTCCGCAGCCTTGCCGAAGTCTGCCTCGTAGCAGCAATAAATCCATGGAGTGACACGGCCATTACTTTCAATGCCAGTGACGAACCTAAATTCCAAACAGCCCGAGCACCGGCCGCTTTGGTCCTCTGTCCAATTGTGGACGGCTTTCGGCTCACTAAAGTGCTCATGGATGGCGGCAGCGGATTAAACCTCATTTATGAGGAGACTCTTCAAAAAATGGAAATAGACAACAACCGTATTGAGCAAAGCACCACGACCTTCCGAGGAATCATCCCTAGTCGGGAGGCACGTTGCGCTGGGAAAATCACACTAATGTGGTATTCGGCACTCCGGAGAATTACAGGTCCGAAGAGATCACATTCCAAGTGGCCCTTTTCAGCAGCGGATACCACGCCCTTCTAGGGCGGGAGGCATTCATGATTTTTCAAGCCATACCTCATTACGGGTACATGAAGCTCAAAATGCCCGGACCCAATGGAATCATCACTCTAGCTAGTGATCCGGACATAACACTCCACGCCGAGAACAAAACAGCTGCACTGGCCCTCGAGGCATTATCCGAAGCCCTTGTGGCGGAGGAGTTAACCGCGCTGCGCTCCACAGTGGACAGGGACAATGTGATACTAGACAAAAGATCCAAGTCCACCTCCTTTAAACTAGCGGATGAAATAGTCAAATTCCAAGTCCATCCAACTGACCCCACAACCATTGGGGAACATTTAAACCCCGCCGTAGATGCCGCACTACGAGAGTTCCTGCGTGAGAATTGGGACATATTCGCCTGGCATCCTTCAGACATGCCAGGCATCCCACGCAGGCTGGCCAAGCATAGCCTTAACATTCTAAAATGATTTAGGATGGTCAAGCAGACTCTTCGGCGTTTCTCCGAACCTAAGCGACAAGCCATGGGAGAGGAGCTAGCCAAATTACTGGAGGCCGGATTCATCAGAGAAATAAAGCATCCGGATTGGCTAGAAAACCTGGTGATGGTGCCAAATAAGGACAAATCCTGGCGCCTATGCATCGACTTCAAGGACCTTAATAAGGCTTGCCCAAAGGATCCCTTCCCCCTCCCTCGCATCGATCAAATTATCGACGCTACCGCAGGACACGACTCATTGTGCTTCCTCGACGCATACTCCGATTACCACCAAATTAAGACGGCGGAGTCCGACCAAGCCGCAACGGCATTTATCACTCCATACGGCCCCTTCTGTTTTAACACAATGCCCTTCGGGCTCAAAAACGCCTGCTTAACGTATCAGCGCATGATTCAGACATGTCTAGAAAAGCAGATCAGCAAAACAATGGAGGCATACATCGACGATGTGGTTGTTAAAACCAGACACGTCGACTCCTTAATAGACTACTTGAGGCTCACGTTCGAAAATCTCCGAACATACGACATTAAGCTCAATCCGGAAAATGCGTTTTCGGCGTACCCGCCGGAAAGCTCCTGGGCTTTATCATCTCCAGCAGAGGAATTGAAGCAAATCCGGCCAAAATCCGGGCTCTGTCGCAGTTGGCTATCCCAACTGACCTCAAGCAAATCCAGAAGTTAACTGGATGTGTGGCAGCTTTAAGCCGCTTTATCTCCCGACTAGGAGAAAAGGCACTCCCCCTTTATCGCCTTCTTCAGCGCACCGAACACTTCGAGTGGACGGACGCAACCACGGCCGGACTGGAAGAAATAAAAGCCACCCTAGCCACCAACCCAATCTTGGCCGTGCCAAATGTTGGCGAACCAATGCTATTATATATAGCGGCAACTCACCAAGTTGTAAGCGCAGTGCTCATCGTCAAACAAGAGATGGACGGACATAAATTCCCAATTCAAAAGCTGGTATATTATGTATCCACCGTCCTCACTCTATGAAAATCACGGTACCCACATTATCAAAAGATAGCATACGCGGTATTCATGGCATCCCGGAAATTACGACACTACTTTCAAGAGTGTTCAATTACGGTGGCTTCCGAAGTACCACTCAACGACATAATAAACAACTGCGATGCCACGGGCCGGATTGCCAAATGGGCTATCGAGCTCCTCCCGTTCGACATAACATATAAACCACGACGAGCCATTAAGTTGCATGTACTGGCCGATTTCGTAGCCGAATGGACAGAAGCCGAACTCCCTAAAGAGTACGGTGCATACTCCAATTGGATCATGCACTTTGACGGCTCTAAAATGCTGTCCGGTCTGGGGGCTAGCGTCATCCTAACGTCTCCCACTGGAGATACAGTGCAATACGTACTCCAAATACTGTATACAGACTCCAATAACGCAGCCGAATACGAGGCCCTATTACACGGTCTCCGGATGGCAGTTTCCATGGGCATTCAACGCCTGGAGGTGCGTGGGGACTCGAACCTCGCAATATCCCAAATAAATGGAGACTTCGATGCCAAGGATCCTAAAATGGCGGCATATCGCAACGCCGTCCTCAAAATGTCAGCTCGGTCCGAGGGGCTTGAATTGAACCATGTGGCTCGGGAAAACAACCAGGCGGTGGACATCCTCGCCCGTATCGGCGCTAAACGTGACCCTGTCCCACCTAACATCTTCCTGGAAAAACTATTTAAGGCATCCGTGGTATGGGAAGGGGACACCGGCAACAATAGTCCGGACCGGACCACAACACCAGATACCGAACACTCTGACACGATCGGAGGCTCTGCCATCGAAATAACACCTTCATCCCACGTAATAATGACCGTCATCGCCCCCTGGACAAAACCATTCCTGGCCTACCTAACTAGGCAGGAACTACCCGAGGACCAAAATGAGGCACACTGCATAGTGCGGCGATTTAAAGCCCACAAGGTCCACGAGGGAGAGCTTTATAAGAAAAGCACTACCGGAGTCCTTCAAAGGTGCATCTCCGAAGAGGAAGGGCGGAAGCTTTTGGTAGAAATCCATGCCGGACTCGGCGGCCATCACGCCGCAGCCCGGGCCCTTGTAAGCAAGGCCTTCCGTACAGGTTTCTATTGGCTGACGGCCCGGGCAGATGCGCAGCATCTGGTCCAGCATTGCGTCGGTTGCCAGCTCTTTGTAAACCAAAGCCATATGCCACCTACCGCTCTCCAAACAATCCCCATTACTTGGCCCTTTGCGGTCTGGGGGCTTGATATAGTCGGACCCCTTAAAGGGGGAACCCATAAGAAAAAATACTTACTGGTCATGGTGGATAAATTCACCAAATGGATAAAAGCCAAACCTGTCAAAACGGCTGAATCCGGACCAGTGATAGACTTCATATCCGGGGTCGTACACCGTTATGGCGTCCCCTACAGCATCATCACGGACAACGACATGAACTTTATAGCTGACAAAGTGAAACTTTGGTGCAGCAACATGGGCATCAAGCTCGATTATGCTTCGGTCTATCATCCGCAAACTAACGGTCAAGTCGAGCGAGCGAACGGTCTTATCATGAGTGGCATTAAACCCAGATTAGTGCGGTCCTTAAAGGAGTCAAACACACACTGGGTAGAGGAGCTCGAATCCGTACTATGGGGGCTGCGGACCACGCCGAATCGCATGACCGGATACACACCGTTCTTTATGGTGTACAACGCAGAGGCAGTTCTGCCTTGCGACATAATTCATGACTCACCTCAAGTGCGCATGTGCGAAGAAAAAGAGGCCGAGCTCGATCGACAGGACAGTTTGGACGCCCTGGAGGAGGAGCGCGATGTGGCAAAGGCCCGTTCCGCATTCTATCAGCAACAGGCTCGATGGTATCAAATCAGAGAAGTACGGGACAAAACCTATAACGTTGGCGAACTAGTTCTACGCCTGTCGGAGAAGAAAAAGAACAAACTCAAGCCCAAATGGGAGGGTCCCTTCATTATTAACCAGGTTCTGACTGGTGGAGCGTACCGTCTGCGGGATGCATCGGATAATCGACTCGAGCCAAACCCATGGAATGCAGCCAGACTTCGAAGATTCTACGCCTAGCGCCGGACTCTATGTTCGTCTCCTTACCTCCGTCAATTTTTTGCATATCTGTCTTTTCTCTCTCCCTCTCTATCTCTCTCTCTCCCTTTTTACTCTCTTCACAGCCCTTAAAGGCTATACTTGTGTCCTGGTTATACAATCTCGACGCACTAACCGCGCTCATTATACCTGGGGGCTTCTTATACAGAAGCTTAATTTAACTATTTTCCTGGGCTTTACATCCCATACATGTGTTATTCTTCCGCATGTACCTTTTTTCGCCATTATATGTATCGATATGACTTAAGTTTTGGCCAAGCTGGGTTGCCTGGCTCTTGTATTTATGCCCTACGTTCCCGTTAATTCGGCTAGGGCATAAGGGGAGCACCTCTGCGATTGTTACTGCCGGGTCAGCCGGATGTGTACCTCAGACTGGGTGAAGCCAAAAGATAGTGTTCTTAAGGGAATATTCGGTCGGTGAATAAAAGATGACTTTTATCTAATTTGAAACATGCCCCCGGATGTTTATATCCCGCGCCTCTTTTCGCAGTTCTGACATGCACATTAGGGCATGCGTACCCAGGGAAAGGAACCCTTAACGGAACTATTCTCCCTGGAAGATGTTTCTTACTACCCATGTAATATAACATAACTAGTTGGGCACTTGTCTGTTCAAGCACTTATGACCTCTACGCCTGGTCTCCATGCATACCCCAATTTTTACATAACCAAGCGGGTATTCGGATGCACTCCGGACTGTCGGGTCCAGAGGTCGAAGCGAAAAGGTCCGCCATGACAAATGATTTACAATCTGGCTAGGGACATTACATATGTCACTTGAATTACACAGTCACTAAGATTGATTCAACTCTTCTTCTATACCATCCAACAGGCTGTCTAGCCTACAATACTGTTGGGAATAATTGGCGGCTAATTCTACTTGATCATACACTAAACTAACCGGGATCTCTTTCCCATCAGGCCTCACAGGTCCGACCTCGGCCATGTGGTTTGGGTCCGCTTTGGTATAGCGCATCTTCAGCATAGCCCAGGCTTCCCTTACACCTTGTCGGCAGGCTGATATCATCCATAATCGGAAGCGCCTCCGCGCTCCCTTGAGCTTCTCTATAAGCTCCCCCATGCCTCATGGCGGGGACGCGAACGGCCACAAGGCTTGGGCAATACCCTGCATCACCTACTGAACTTGCTCGTGCAGTTGTGACAGCTCTGGTAGAAGATCACCCGAAGACCCGGGCATCTCTTCCGCGGGACGACCCGTCAGCATACCTGCAGATATAACTCTGTTAACCGGCTTCTTCGCCGAACTCCTTTGAAAGTTCGTTCAAGCACTTACTAAAAATGCCGCGCTGAAGCCACTTATTCTCCTTCACGGAGTCCGCAAGCTGGGCTTGAACATCTTTTAGTTCCACGCCCAGCCAGATATTGGCGTCTTGGAGATCATTTTTCTCCTACCTGACTCGCGTAAGCACGCGCTCGCCAGCATTTTGCTGTCGATCATCACGTGCCGCATTCACCACCACGGCCTCTGGATCCACTCCGGGGCCACCTGCAACATCTATTGTTAGATTTGCATATATGCCACATACTACCTGGTACCCGTATTCTTTGCAATGGAAACAAGTGTTACCAGAGGGACCCTTCTCGGACTCCTTCAATGCGGCAACAGCGGCCTCTAGCCGAGCCTTGCACTCTTCCAGCTCTTGAGACAATTGGGAATTCTTCTCTGTAAGAACCTGCACAAATAATGATCCTTAAATCAGTTGTGTCAGCTGTTTCAAGTCTTAGGGGCTACTGATACATATAATCGTCAGATTTGCTTACCCGTATATCCCTTACATACTGGTCCGTGGCTCTGGCTAGACCATTTTGAGCAGCACGGATGTACGCGTCTCCAGAACTGAAGGCATCAAATGCCTCTGGTGAGAAACAAGCATCACGGAGTACGGCCCAGCGACGCCTGTGATTCATGGCGCTCTCCATTTTGGAATTTGTAGCGGATAGTCTATCCGCATCCTCTGTAGGAGCAACATCCAGCGTTTGCCCCGCGTTAGCTTCCGCCTCTATGTCCGGCCCTGGAGCCCGACTAGTCGAGGCGTGATTGGCAGCCTCTCTGGATAGAGTCCGACGAGCGTTTTTTTTGCTAAGAAACACGGACGTCATTATATATTAAGAAAGACGACAACCACGGAGTGAGGTTTTGCATCATACCTCTGTGCCGGCGTCTCCGTCCTGACCGCCTTCCTTTTTGGCCTACCCGGCTCTGGTGCCTCTTGTTGGCGAGTTGCTGCGGGTTCGGCACGGAGTCCCGAATGCCTTCCCTGTAAAACACCATATGTGTACGATAGGTGAGGTGCATAAAAGGGGATCCTTTTTGGAGTTGGGATTTTGGTTTTTCTTACGTGCGACGCAGGGAGTAGTCCAGGATAGTCGGCCGTTGTGGCCACCATGGCGTCGTCACAGCTCAGTTGATAGAATTGCTTGTCTATCAGCTCCACGAAAGTCCACGTACCCTCGTAGACCGAAAGCGGAAGCGTTAGCACAATGCGGTTGATGTAGTCGTACGTCTTCACGATCCGACCGATCAAGTACCGAATGTACGGCACCTCCGAGTTCAGCACACATTCAGCCCGATGACGTCCCTCGAACTCCGATCCAGCCAAGTGTTGAGGGAGAGTTTTGTCAGCATAACGGCGTGGTGATGATGATGAAGTTCTACCGATGCAGGGCTTCGCCTAAGCACCGCTACAGTATTATTGAGGTGGACTATGGTGGAGGGGGGCACCGCACACGGCTAAAAGATCAAACGATCAATTGTTGTGTCTCAAGGGTGCCCCCCTGCCCCTGTATATAAAGGATAAAGGGGGGGTGCGGCCGGCCAGGAGAGAGGGCACGCCAGGAGGAGTCCTACTCCCACCGGGAGTAGGACTCCCCCCTTTCCTAGTTGGACTAGGACTTAGGAGGGGAAAAGAGGAGGGAGAGAGGAAGGAAGGGGGGGCGCCACCCCCCTCTCCTTGTCCTATTCGGACTAGGGGGGAGGGGCGCACGGCCCAGCCCTGGCCACCTCTCCTCTTCTCTGTAAAGGCCCACTAAGGCCCATTAACCTCCCGGGGGGGGGGGGGGCGGTCCGGTAACCTGCCGGTACTCCGGTAAAATCCCGATTTCACCCGTAACACTTCTGACATCCAAACATAGGCTTCCAATATATCAATCTTCATGTCTCGACCATTTCGAGACTCCTCGTCATGTCCGTGATCACATCCGGGACTCCGAACAACCTTCGGTACATCAAAACTTATAAACTCATAATATAACTATCATCGAAACGTTTAAGCGTGCGGACCCTACGGGTTCGAGAACTATGTAGACATGACCGAGACACGTCTCTGGTCAATAACCAATAGCGGAACCTGGATTCTCATATTCGCTCCCACATATTCTACGAAGATCTTTATCGGTCAGACCGCATAACAACATACGTTATTCCCTTTGTCATCGGTATGTTACTTGCCCAAGATTCGATCGTCGATATCTCAATACCTAGTTTCAATCTCGTTACCGACAAGTCTCTTTACTCGTTCCGTAATACATCATCCCGCAACTAACTAATTAGTTGAAATGCTTGCAAGGCTTAAGTGATATGCATTACCGAGAGGGCCCAGAGATACCTCTCTGACATTCGGAGTGACAAATCCTAATCTTGAAATACGCCAACCCAACAAGTACCTTCGGAGACACCTGTAGAGCACCTTTATAATCACCCAGTTACGTTGTGACGTTTGGTAGCACACAAAGTGTTCCTCCGGTAAATGGGAGCTGCATAATCTCATAGTCATAGGAACATGTATAAGTCATGAAGAAAGCAATAGCAACAGATAAACGATCGGGTGCTAAGCTAACGGAATGGGTCAGGTCAATCACATCATTCTCCTAATGATGTGATCCCGTTAATCAAATGAAAACTCATGTCAATGGCTAGGAAACTTAACCATCTTTGATCAATGAGCTAGTCAAGTAGAGGCATACACTACAAAAAAAGACACATCCGTGACATTTTGGGTCGAACGAATTTTTTTTTTGTCATACATATGACACTTCTATGACGATAATTGTGACAAAACCCGGTATCATCATAGATGTAGTGGGCTCCTACTTCTATGACAAAAAATCATGACAGAAAATGGGCTTTTCATCCTGGGCGGGCCAGAGACGCAGCTGCATGACATTCTTTGGGCCGTCCATGACGGAAAAAACCGTGGTAGAAGCGAGGGGGAGGAAAATTTCGGGTAGTTCCCGGTTACGGTGGGAGGTCGGGGGCCGAGCGATGCGCGTTTCTCTCGTACACGTAAGCGCGTGTGTGCGAGGTGTTGGCTCTAACTGAACCCGAGTGAGGCGTTGGGCTCTAACTGAACCCGAGTGATTGCACTGCAGGCTACGCGTTACTGAACCCGAGCGATCGATCGATGGCTGTTAACTGAACCCGATCGAGCGAGGCTACTGCTGCTAACTGAAGCCGATCGATGGGATGAACAGTGAGTGTTGCGCGGGGGGGGGGGGGGGGGGGGAAGGGGGGGGGGGGGGGGGGGGGTGGATGAACAGTGAGCGGTGGCGTTGCCTCTGGATGAACAGGACCCCGTGGTGTGGTGGAGGGCTGGATGAACAGTAGATGGTGGAGGGGTGCCCGTGGAGGGGTGGATGAATAGGACCCCGTGGTGTGGAGGGCAGGATGAACAATAGACGGTGGAGGGGTGCCCGTGGAGGGGTGCTTGAACAGGACCCCATGGTGTGGAGGGCTGGATGAACAGTAGACGGTGGAGGGGTGGTTGGACAGTAGCCGATGGAGTAGTGCGCGGTGGAGGCTGGATGAACAGGAGCCCGTGGAGGCTGGAGGAGGTCGACGGTGGATGAACAGTAGCTCGTGGAGGTTGGAGGGGGTCGACGGTGGAGATGAACAGTATCCCGTGGAGTCCCGTTTTGCGGTACGCCACACCCCTCGCGATGAACATGACCCCCGTTTCGACCGTAGCACTCCAACACAAGTCCGTTTCCTCCGTTTTGCGGTAAGCCACACCCCTCCCGATCAACAGGACCCCCGTTTCGACCGTAGGAGGTCCATTCCCTCCATTTTGCGGTACGCCACACCCCTCCCGATCAACAGGACCCCCGTTTCGACCGTAGGAGGTCCGTTTCCTCCGTTTTGCGGTACGCCACACCCCTCTCGATCAACAGGACTCCTGTTTCGACCGTAGGAGGTCCGTTTCCTCCGTTGTGCGGTACGCCAGGCCTCGTTTCCATTGCCTCTTCCGTCCAAGCCCTCCCGATGAACACGACCACGCATTCCGTTCCAACCCAGCCGCATTGCCTCCCGATGAACACGACGCATTCCGTTGCCTCCCCATGAACACGACGACAACGCTGTTTCTCCGTTCCGACCCAGCCATGTATACGAGCCCTCGCCGTACGTATGCGCGAGTAGGCGTTCGAGACCCCGCCCGTATGTACACATACGTGGCCGTATTTTCTTTCTTGCACCCTGGCCGTTGTATGTACATGTACATGCTACGTGCGCGCCTCTACTACGACACGTGCGCGCCTCTACATCCACCAGTATATATGTACGTACACGTTCGCGACCAGAATGACAACGCTACATATGCTTCGACCAGGTGGGTCCCGACTGTCAGACACTTCCTTTCATGCGAAGGTGTAGCTGGTGGGTCCCAGCAGTCAGGGGAAAACGTTTTTTTCACGAAATACGGTGGCCCATCCGGTGGGTCCCTGCTGTCAGGTGGAGGAATCATTATTTTCCACGTAATAAGGAGGCACTTCCTTGCTGCTGCCGTGGAACCAGCTGTCAGCCTCTCCACGTACAGTCCACGTCTGATGGAAGTCGTTCCTTGACCATGTTGACCACGCCGCGCCGAGAGCACCAGGGCGGTGGATGACGGCGAGGCCTAGGAAGGGGACGACGGGGAGCTGGGGAAGACGCGGTAGTGGAAGCCCGCGTGCGCGCGGAGAGGAGTACGAGGGTTCACTGCTTTGGCTGCGGTGTGAGGCTGCCGTCGCCGCAGGGCCTGGCCAACGTGGGAATAGTAGGGGGCGGTGAGGCCTCCGCGGCAGCACAGCCGGCCATGGGAGGCAGGAGCATGCGGCATGACCGGCGCTGCTTTGGGCGGCTGGAGCAAGAAGACCAGAGGTTGAAGAAGCACTACGGCCGTTGGATGGACATCGTACGGTCAATGGAGCTAGAATCATTCATATTGACTAAGTTGACAAAGCCCTTCGTCCCCGTCAACTTAGTAGGCCCACAAGTCAGCCTCCCACCAAGGTGGGTCCCAGCTAGCCCGGGGAGTATTCATTTTTTTGTGCGTAATAAGGAGGCACTTCCGGTGGGTCCGAGCTGACAGCGGGGGGAATGTTTTTTCGCGAAATACGGTGGCCCGTCCGGTGGGTCCCATCAGTCAGCGGGAAACGATTTTTTTCGCAAAATACTGGTGGTCATCCAGAGGGTCCCTGCTGTCAGGTGGAGGAATAATTATTTTGCACATAATAAGGAGGCACTTCCTTGCTGCGGCCGTGGACCCAGCTGCCATCCTCTCCACGTACAGTCCATGTCCGATGGAAGCCGTTCCTTGACCATGTTGACCACGCCGCGCCGAGCACACTAGGGCGGTGGACGACAGCGAGGCCTAGGAAGGGAACGACACGGAGGCAGGGAATACTCGACAGTTGTTTCCCATGCGGAGGGGAGTACGACTGTACGAGGGTTTACTGGTTCATCTGCCGTCGCCGGAGAATAACAGCAAGTGTGGGTGAGTAGAGGGATGGCTAGGCCAGCGATGGTAGTACGGTGGGGCGGTGAGGCCTGCGCGGCAGCAGAGCCGGCCGTGGGGCGGAGGGAGCAGGCAGTCCCGCCGGCGCCTGTTTGAGCGGCTGGAGCAGGAAGAGTAGAGATTGAAGAAGCACGACGGCCGTTGGATGGACATCCAACTGTCACTGCTTGTGCGTCAACCTTTTTTTAGGAAAGCCTCAAATCTGTGGAAAACAACATACAACCTATCTGCCATTATTTCTAATAATTTTCAGCCCATTTGCTAATTCTTAAGGTTTTTTTGGAGCCCATATTCTTTTTGTTAGCATTACAGCCCAAATTGTGGCCACGGTTAAAAAATTATACAAAATTTTGCATATTTCGGTGTGGTCCGAAGTGTTTTTAATCCCGAAATTTCGACTCACATTCAAACTGATTTTAAAAATAAATGTATATCAATATAAAATCCAACAAATTCTCCATGCATAAAAATTAATGTAATTTAAAATCTTGAAATGAAAAAAAAGATATTTGAAACTAATTGCCGGTTTGATGTGTTTTAAAAATATACAACCCATTTCTCATTACTGATGGGCCATTTTCTCGGCCAGCCGAATGAAAGCTCTCCTCGTCTTGAAAGATTTGCAGCCCAACAGGCCTGACAAAGCGACTTACTTGGCAAATCACAAAAAAAACTAGGCTGTGGCCGTGGACCCAGCTGTCAGCCTCTCCATGTATAGTACTCTTCCGATGGAAGTCGTTCCTTGACCACGTTGACCATGCCGCGCGGAGAGCACCACGGCGAGGCCTAGGAAGGGGACGACGCGGAGCCAGGAAAGACGCGATAGTGGAAGCCCACGCGGAGAGGAGTACGAGGGTTCACTGGTTAGGCTGCGGCGTGAGGCTGCCTTCGCCGCAGGGCCTGGCCAGCAGTGGGAAGAGTAGGGGGCGGTGAGGCCTCTGCGGCAGCACACCCGGCAACAGGAGGCAGGAGCATGCGGCACGACCGGCGCTACTTTGGGCGGCTGGAGCAAGAAGACCAGAGGTTGAAGAAGCACTACGCCCATTGGATGGACATCGTACGGTCACTGGAGCTAGAATCGTTCATATTGACTAAGTTGACAAAGCCCTCCGTCCCCGTCAACTTTGTTGGCCCACAAGTCATCCTCCCACTATGGTGGGTCCCAGCTAGCAGGGGGTGTTCATTTTTTTGTGCGTAATAAGGAGGCACTTCCTTGAGTGCGAAGATATAGCTGGTGGGTCCGACATGTCAGCGGGGGAACGTTTTTTTCGCAAAATACAGAGGCCCTTCCGGTGGGTCCCAGCTGTCAGGTCCTTGCAAAAAAAGGGAAAGAAAATCAAAGACTTGGGAAGGTGTACAGAACAAGCTAGTGTACCAGTAAAGAGACGTTGCCGAGTTTTAGGAAAAAGAAAGACGTGCTCCTGTAGCTGGTTCGATTCCAAACCTAGACTATGACTATATATGGTGCTATGCTACTCTGCAAGTAATGAAACTGACATATCCAACGTTCGCTTCTCCTCTTCTCTACTTACTCTGCCTAGCATCAGAAGCTCTGGCCGCAGCAACCATGACCGCTGGCTGCTCATCCACCTACTCTTCAGCAGGCAACAACCAGATATGCGGCAAGTCGCAACCCGTACCATCGGCTGTGGGTCTCATCACACCCTCGACGGCACGCGCACCATAGCCGATTGCTCATCGCAACCCGCTGCCGTTGGTGTGGTGCCACTGCTGCAAATCACGCAGAGTCATCCGTCACGTCTCAACCACAATCCGCAACCCTGGCCGATTCTTCTACAAATGCCCGAATCATGGGGTAATAATATGTTTAAGTGTTGTTCTGCTGCTTTCAGTTGCTGATTTTTTTAATAGTTTGGTTGATGATCTACCAATTTGATTCGTGCAGAAAAGGGAAGATTCGTGTGATTTGTATTTCTGGGAAGTTGCTGATGTGGGGGAATGCAACTACGCTGATTATTTGGTTAGCCGAGGAATCCCAATACCAGCAGGTTGGGGTGTTGGACAAGTAACTGAAGGAACGGCAGAAGAGGAAGATGCAGAGCAGAAGGTTAAAGATGCAGTTCCTCTAATCATGGCCAAGCAAGAGCTGCTGAACGGCCTTGACAGCAATGAGGAGATGAAAGAGCTTGTGAAGATAATGGGCAAAATCGATGTGCTCTGTAGGATGATTGTCTCTTTATTTGCAGTGTATGTAGCACTCGTGATGTATTCAGTGGCTACGACATGAGCACTTTGCTGAAACTAGTAATGAATGAAACCTGTGTAGCAGGCTGGGCGTAGTGTTTTGAACATCTAATGATTTCTATTAACGGAAATCAGGGGGTATCCCCTTTTGCTCATATAAATAAATAAATAGCAGAGGCCCTGTCGGGTCAGCTTTGTTCTCATTCGAAGACGTCGAGCAAATTGCAGTCCAACAGCAAACTGTGTCATCAAATTCAAGTTTCACAGCCAAATATGAGTACAACTAAACAACAATGTCATCATGTTTTAGTTGTCATACAATCACCAAACACAAATCAGCATACATAACAAGTGATGTTCTCACAACAAAATACTAAACAACATGTTCATCAGGTTTCAGTTGTTATAGCAAACACAATTTCACATAGTAGATAAAAAAACGTCTTCTGACAGGCAAATACGACAAAAGCAATGTAATCATCATCCGCAGCAGCAGCATCAACATCAACATCTTTGCCATGTGTATCAGTCTGAATCGTAATTCCCCACGGTGTCATCTTCTTCTTCGTCCTCAACATCCTCGAACGTTGGCTTCTTCTTGATCAACTCTTGTATGTCCACAGCACGACAGGCAATCTTTTCGCCAGCGTCATTGACGTGATGGTTCTCAAAGATATTAGGAACATCTGTGTTATCTTGTACATCAGGAGCAGTGTAAGCATCATCTTGTTGTGCAACTTCATTAAACGAATTCCTCTGCTCAAACCTTTGCAATACTCTCCAGTCATCGCTATGTGCAAATGTGTCTTCCAAGAAAAATATCTGTGTTGCTTGATTTGCCAAAATAAAAGGCTCGTTGGTCTGGTATGCCGCCTTGACATTGATGGATTTGAAATAATCATCAGCTCTGGGTTTTGCGATCCTGGAAAACAGGTTATACCAACGACAGCACAACAGAACCACACACCGATGATCCTCGAAACTGGAGATATACTGCAACTGAACAATGTCTGTTATGTTAGCATACATTTCATTTATCTCTTTGTCATATGTATCCGTGCTCATGATGGCACTGTTTTGTGTCTTCCTGCCTTCGTCTCGTGCAAGGGTGTTGTAGCGCACATCTCCAACAACGCAAGATTCATAATGTCTTACCCGAGTATCAGGACCCATTGCTAGTGAGTAAAGGGCATCATCAACTGCCTGCCCATCCTCCCGCATCTTCTTAACCTATGGTTAAAAAATAGACAAGCTGATCATCTTATGTACTCAATATATTAAAAAACTGACAGTGCACCTCAAAAGCTTACATGGTTCTTAAACCATTTCGCAAATCCTGCTATAACCAGTTTGTCTATGTTTCTTGGATTTCGCTGCAGTAACTCCTCTTTGTAGATGCTGCACAACATAGTGATCGTGTTAAACATCTAAATATATAAGAATGTGCTGCAAGTTTGGTAGATTACGATGTATAAGCTGCAGTACCGCACTTACTTGATATAAGGTAGTATCTCAGGACAGTTATTCAACACATACCAAACCATTTTGTCCAAATCATTAGGTTTGTCCTCTTGTCGACTCTTCCCTGTAACTCGAACAGAATAATCGAAAACATTGAGCCCGAGATTGTCTTCACCCACCTCTTTGCTAAGCTGATCAGCTGTTTCAATGTATTTTGAGCAGAATGCCAACGCTTCTGTAGCAATGTAGGCCTCTGCAATGGAACCCTCGGGTCTAGCTCTATTCCTAACATAGCCCTTGAAAGTGCCTAGCCGCCTTTCAATAGGGTACATCCAGCCATACTGTATTTGACCTCTAAGTAGTGCCTCATTAGGTAGATGAACAGCCAAATGCACCATCACATCAAAGAAGGCTGGAGGATATATCTTCTCAAGGTCGCATAGGATAGTTGGTATCTTGTCTCTAAGATGCTCCAAAGCATCTATCCTAATATTCCTACTACAGAGTTCCCTGAAGAATTGTCCCAACTCTGCAACTGCTCTGTATAAGTCAGGGCGGCTCAATCCTCTAAGGATAATAGGTAAAACCCTTTGAAGTAGGACGTGGCAGTCATGAGTTTTCAACCCTTGTACCTTGTTTCCATCTGCACTGACTCTCCTTTCAGGGTTGGAAGCAAATCCATGTGGGAATCTCACACATGACAGGACCTTGCAGAATTCTTTTCTTTTTACCTTGTCCAAGACGTACACAGCTGGTGCCATATCCCGTGGTTTACCTTCATCTTGCACCTGCAAATCCTGTCTGATACCCAGGTGTGTCAAATTAATCCTAGATTTAAGGTATCTTTCGGCTTGCCTTCAATATTAAGAAGTGTGCCGATAATGCTGTCACATATATTTTTCTCGATGTGCATCACATCAGGATTATGCCGCAGATCCAAATCTTTCCAATACTCCAAGTCCCACAAAGTGGACCTGCGGGTAAAAAATAATCTCTCTTCTGCCCTGCCACGCTTCCTTTTCCCGCTACCATTATCAGGATGATTTCCTGGTGTAATATGCCTGACCTTCTCTAATTCCACTTGCAACTCATCGGTGGTGAGCCTCTTTGGCGCATCACAGTTTTCATGCTTTGCATTGAACACATGTCTTTGGTATTTTCTAGGAAGCAGCTTGTCCTTGGCAAGGAAATGGCGATGTCCAATGTAACAGATCTTGCTAAGTATTGCGTATGACAGCGGATTCCTGTCACAGCGAACACATGCATTGTAACCATGTGTCGTTCGCCCTGACATAGTGCACAAAGCTGGATAATCATGGATGCACCAAATTATAACAGCACGCAGAAAGAAATCAGCTGGTGGGCTGCTATATAGGTCTCGAGTGAGCACACCCTTTCATAGCTATTGAAGTTCCTCCACAAGAGGCTCCATGAACAAATCAAAATCCTTTCCAGCACTTTTTGGACCTGGGATGAGCAAGGCCATCATGTAGTTTGATTCTTTGGTGCATACATTTGGAGGCATGGTGTAAGGGATAACAAGCACTGGCCACATGCTATATGTGGCACTCTGGTGGCCAAATGGGTTAAATCCATCTAAAGCTAAGCCAAGTCTAATGTTTCTCGGGTCAGCAGCAAACTCTTTGTGTTTACCATTGAAGCTTTTCCACTCACTACCATGAGATGGATGGCTCATTACATTCTGATCTCTGTACTCCTGGTTCCTAGAATGCCACAGTACATCCTCTCTTGTTTCAGCATCATGAAACAACCTCTGCAATCTTGGTGTAATTGGAAAATGTCTCAGAACATTATGAGGAATCCTCTTCACAGCATCGCCATCTTGCCATCTTGATGATTTGCATTCGGGCATTCACTTAAGTTGGCATAATCCTTCCGGAACAGAACACAATTATTCTTACAAACATGGATCATATCATATCCAATTCCAACTGCACGAAGGAAATTCTTCATTTTACTGTAGGTGTGTGGCAGCTCAGACGCATCTGGGAAAGATTCGCGGAAAGCAGCCAACATTGCATCGAATGATTTGTTGGTCATCCGCTCAGATGTCTTCACCTGAAGAAAGGTGACCATAGCTGAGAATACTGACAGCTTATTTCCTGGGGTGACAGCAACGTTGCATTGTTCCAACATGCGGGCCCACCGTTTTTCTTCTGCAGGTGAAAGTTCACGGAATGCACGAGCATTTCGTAGCATTGTTTCAATGTTGGTCAAACTCACTGGCTCCGTCACCACCACCTCCTCCTCCTCTTCCACCTGAGCATCAGGCAGATCAAGATGGTGATCTGCTGCTTCCACGTAGTCAATAACATTGACGTTCACAGCTTCACCATGATGAACCCACCTAGTATATGTGACCGACATCCCATACAAGTGTAGATGATTTTGCATAGTTGACTGGGATCTTGTAACTGAATTCATACAACTGCTACACAGGCAGAGCACATCTGATTTCGGACCACCGTACTCAGCTCTGATAAAGTTCATGAAGTTTTCAACCCCCTCGACATATGCAGCGGAGAATCTTTGAGCAGAAGTTATCCAAGTCCTGTCCATCTGTTAGACATAAAAATTATTTCTTCTACTAGATATTACAGGAAAAACATATATGCTTTTTTATGAAGTCCAGAAAAAAAATACCTAGGTCGATGTCTAAAGCTATGGCAAGATATTTGGACGAGCAGATCTAAGTAACGAAATATATGTAAAGCTAATTCAGCAAACAGATTGAGTGCCAAATTATGGCAGGCTGTTTCAGCAGTCAATGAGGCCGAGCACACAGCCATCGAACTATCGAAGGCCATCGCAGCAACAAAGATCGAGTATAAAACGGTGTAGAGCTATTTCACCTAACAGATTGGCTACTAGACCATGGCAATCTATGTCACAATAAATATATGGCAGGATATTTTAGCAACTAATCGGCCTTGGCATGCCATCTCAGCTAAGCAGATTGAGTGCAGAACAGGGCAAGGAAGCTTCTTAAGCAGAGCATATTGACAGTAAACTACTTCGGCAAACAGTGAGATTAACAGCGTCTATCAGCTAACATTCAGCGCTACACCGACATGAACGGGTCCTCAGTCTAGAATGCGCGTACCATGGGAGAAGCTGACCGCCGTGCGTCTCCACACGAACGTCGCCAGCGGTGGCGGCGCTGACCGCCGTGCGCCTCCACAAGAACGTAGCCAGAGGTGGCGGCGCGGCTAGAGGACGGCAGTCTACGAGAGCGTACTGTGGGAGCGAGAGGATCGCCGAACCGCGGCGCCGACGTATCGGCGTGGCAGGGAGGGCGGCTTTGGCGGAGCGAATGGATTGGAGGGGGACAGGGGGGAGGGGGGTTTGGGGAATATTATTGGCTAGTTGGCCGAAGGCGTGGGTGAATCGGAATTTGGGGGAATTTTTGGGTCGTGGGCGGGTTTGAGTTGTGCGGATACCTGACCGGAACTCGGGCTAAGCAGCGGTTCAACTTAAACAATATTGAAGGCATCGCCCTTAGCGCTGTCGGAGTCCACCGCGGATGCTCGCAGGACCGGCAGAACCTGGCACTGCTCCCACGACGACCTATATAACTCGAACTCTTTTCCTTCGACTCGCGTCTGATCTGTCTTTCTTTCACCTCGTCTCTCGCTACCTGTGGGAAGCACTGGTCGCTCGCGCGTTGCGGGCCGCCCCCCCATGTACTGTCTGAACACCGAATCTAGCTAATCCGTACTCTCAGCCTGCCATCTCATACGGTGCGGCTGATGACGGCGTGGAACACGCGCGGTCCATATGGGTCCGCCTGTTCATACTCTATGTGATTCTGTAAATTCTTCTCTCCTCTCCACATTGTACGACTCCCCGTGCGCGGCCGTAAGAATACAGCGTGTGACCTATAACTCGAAGTAGCAGCCGCATTCAGTGCGTCACTCACACACTATCCTGGGTCCTTACTCGTTTCCTTTCGCTTCCACTCTGTAATGTTGATTCCCGTCACTCTGCTAACTTCCACCAACTCTCGAAGTTTGCAGGTAGCCTCTCCTTTCCAATGACATCGTTACTCAATGAAGTGAAGACCATCAGAGCCAAGCGAAAGTTAAAGCCGCGATAGCTACGCGTGGATCCATGTGAATTGCGTGAGCCATGTCAGACCGAACGTGATTAATTGTGTGCGGTGCAAGTTGAGCGCACAGGAGTGCTTGAGTTTGACCGCATTATTCCTAGGGGGGTTTGGGGGGAGGGGGTTTTGGGGAATATTATTGGCTAGTTGGCCGAAGGGCTGTTGAATCGGATTTGGGGGGAATTTTTGGGTGTGGGGGGAGGATTTTCGCGCGGTGGGCAGGGGGAGTTTGGCGCATGGTCGGTTTCTCCAAGTGCAGTCCCACGTGTCAATGAAGAGGCAAGCCGAAGCGCGTTCCGTTTGCGTGAGCCGTGTGCAGGACCGAACGTGTGTGGGGTGCAATGCGACCGCGACAGGAGTGCTGTGAGTGTACTGCATTTTTTCCTTTTAAACTAGGTGCTTCGCCCCCACAAAAAAATATGTTCCTTCGCGCGATCCATGGATACTACTACTAGTAATCCGGTAATCCTGACTAAAACGGCGCGGCTGGGTCTTTTCCCGCACGATATGCTGGGAGGTTGGCTTAGTTGGGTTTTTTAGGACGAGTAATGCTACACCTACGTAATCCCAGTTACGTAATTAACGTAATGTGAAACGTGTGAGCTGTTGATTGTAGATTGGAGGGAGGGAGGGGCCCACCACCATGAAAATCAGGGGAGGAGAGAGAGAGGCAATTTATGTTAACCCTTTCGTAGGTTCCCGTATATGTAGAAAGATGTGTCCGATCCTGCAACATAGGCCGTCCGATCTATATCTAACGGATAGGAAGGAAACTATGACAATTTACCCGCACTCCTCTCCACAGTTGCAGATAAGGCTTTCCCTCATTCATCCTTTTCTCCCACAAGATCTTGATCTTCCGTGCAACGCACAGGCATCTTGCTTGTACTCCTACAATATGTATATTATTGTGAAAGTTCATATACACCGGCCGAGATTAATGCAAACACGGCAGGTTTTCATTACATTTCGAACTTTTATAGGACAAAAAAATAAAAGAAACCCGACGCTAAACCTATTCTACGGCGGCGACCGACGTCCTCCATCTGTGATCTCCATGTACGGGGGCGGGGTTCAAGACTCGTGAAGTGAAGGTGCGGTCTCCGGCGAGGAAAAGTAGAACACGGGAGACGGACCGGCCAGTTGGCACACCATGCCCTACCGCCTCCCATTCCCTACTCATCCTTGGAGGAGTCCCCGACCTCGGCGGTGCCGGACGTTGGACGGCGGCAAGTAGGACGCGTGGCTGACGGTGCTCCCATCGTCGGCCACTAGCGTGGCCACCGCTTGTGCGGCGACTTCAGCGAGGGCGGCGACCTCGAGCTCCATCCCCGAAGACAAGCTCTCCCGCAGAGCGTTCGCGCTTGCGGTCATGGCAGATGTGGTTCCAGGTAGGAGGACGATGCGCTATGGTGTGGAGGTTAGCTGGGCGTTGCCGCTTTAAGTAGCGCATTCCGGTGAGGCCAAGCGTCCGAGTGAGTCATTAAGTCGCCGGAGTTGTTCCTCGGGCTCCGAGCCTCTTAATGACGACATACGAACAGACGGCGTGAATGCGGGCAGCTGGCGCCGGCTGGGAATGCACCGCGCGACGGCGCGAGGGACGAGGGTTTTGGTGTGCCAGGGTAGTCAGCTGCGGTCGTGGCAACGTTGGAGATGCCCTTTGCTCACATGCGATTCCCGCATGTCATTGAAAAAGCAAGACGACGCGGCATGGTCTCAGGTCCAGAGGATGCAGTTGGCCGTGCTACACCACTCCACGGACGCGTCGCGGCGCCCTGTGCATCCTCGACAAGCCGGGTGTTGGGGTGTGTTTGGATTGTTGCCAAAGTGCACCTTGCCAAAATTTTGGTCATGACCAAAAGATTGGTCTTTGTTTGGATGGTTGCCATTTTTTTGGCATGCCAATGAACTCTAGCCAACTCTAGTTCATTTTTCTTGCCAATGTCGGCCAAATCATGGGCAACCAATACCTCAACCAAAATTTTGGTCATGACCCAAAGATTGGACTTTGTTTGGATGGTTGCCATTTCTTTGGCATGCCAATGAACTCTAGCCAACTCAAGTTCATTTTTCTTGCCAATGTCGGCCAAATCATGGGCAACCAATACCTCAACCAAAATTTTGGCTACCCAATGCTTTGATGGGGCAACCTTGGGCACAAACCAAACATACCGTTGGTCGTGCCACAGCACTAACGCCACCCTGGGCAAACTGAAACCGACCGTGTCTAGCGACGATATGAGCGTGTCGCTCATCGCGGTCGTTGTGTCCAGAGGCGGTGCTGGAGCTGCGCCCGTTGTTGGCCCCAACGACCCACATGAACAGATGTCGGTGGCGAGGAGGTCGTGGGCCAGCTCCTCCATTGGACTAGTCTGTGCTACGTCGTCCCGACGGGTGTGCCCCACATGTCTGTTTCCCTGTTTTCCCGGCCATATTCGAGCGTCAGTGCTCCGTGTTGCGCATTAGGCCTTTCACTATGTAGGCCAAGCGAGACAACTTATTGTTTATTTGAGCCATTCAAGTATAATCATGTGGCGTTTGCTTATTTCTCATTCCTCTCCAACCCTCTTCTCCATCGATCATGTCGCCCTCCAGTCGAGTCCATCCTCCCGCATGCCTCATTTGAACATTCCGCCGAGTATCATTCGCATGTACCCACCCTACTCCTCTTTTAATAGATCTCTGGACCCCGAGATGAAATCGAGAGGGAACGAGTGGGGGCACGTGATACCTAAGGCGGATTCAAAATTTTGAACCGGTGATCATAGCATCCGCAAATCATATATAAAGGGTATTCAATGTTCGTTTCGTTTTTGAACGTACAATATACTCCCTCCTATCCTTTCTACTCCCTCCTTCCATCTATATTGGGCCTAATGCATTTTTCAAGACCGCCTTTGACTATTGACAAGATTAATAGTACATGACATGTATAATGCGAAAATTATATCATTGGAAGCTCCTTTCACATACAAATTTGATGGTATGCTTTATTTAAGTTGCATGTCATATATTATTGCTCTACCTTTTGGTCAAAGTTAGCCTCAAAAACGCATTAGGCCCTATATAGATGGAAGGAGGGAGTAGTTTACATATAAGTTTTATGTGTAATCGAAGTATATCTACTTTGATAAAAAATTTTATCAACATTCAACAATGCCCAATCAATATTGTTAGATTCATACGTACTCCTAGATTTGTACTCGAGATGGTTTCCAATTTGACTATTGACAAGATTAATAGTACATGAGATGTATAATGTG
This sequence comes from Triticum urartu, assembly GCF_003073215.2. Classification (NCBI taxonomy): domain Eukaryota; kingdom Viridiplantae; phylum Streptophyta; class Magnoliopsida; order Poales; family Poaceae; genus Triticum; species Triticum urartu. The sequence continues at coordinate 277,726,229 of NC_053028.1, forward strand.
AAAATTATATCATTGGAAACTCCTTTCACATACGAATTTGACCGTATGCTTTGTGTAAGTTGCATGTCATATATTATTACTCTAACATTTGGTCAAAGTTAGCCTCGAAAAACACATTAGACCCTGTATGCTTTGTGTAAGTTGCATGTCATATATTATTACTCTAACATTTGTGTAAGTTGCATGTCATATATTATTACTCTAACATTTGGTCAAAGTAGTATAGTGGAAGTGGATCCTCTGACGTAAGTATCCCTGCCTTACCCTCCCTTTTGGTCACTTACTGGCGGACCCCATGCTTTCTAGGCCCCGCATGTCAGTTACTCAATGGGTTCGGCCACGTCAGGGGATCCTCATCCGTAGTAATACTCCCTCTGTTTTTATTTACTCCGCATAAAACGGAGGGAGTGGTGGTATAATAAATGACGCGGGCGGGGGAGGGGGATGGACGTCAGTTTGCTCTCAACTGCAGTCCCACAAGCGAGCGAAAACGCAAAACGAAGCGCGTTCCATTCGGTGGGCGACGTGGAGGGTCCAGCGTGCCGAGCTGCAACACGAACGTGACAAGAGTGATGTACAGCCAAAACCGATTGACCGGTCGTCACCAGAACCACTATTCACACGGAACCTTCGCTGCTCGGCCTACGCCAGCCACTGCCCTAACACCACACCAAATCTCCAGCCCATTCCCCCACCTTTCGATCCCCTAGCCCGCATCGAGCGTCCCCTAGTTCGTCGGAAAGCCATGGTGCGCCGCAAGATCACTTACTACAAGATGCTGACGCCGGAGCGCCGTGCAGAAATCGCGGTGGCGGTCGGCGCCACAGACCTCCGTTCCCAAGCTCGCTTTGCGGCGGGCCAATCCCCGAGTTCTCTGGAGCCAAGCTACGTGGAGGAGTAAGCTGATCCAATGTTCATGGCGGAGGTCGCGACGTAGAAGGCCCCTGATGGGTATGAGACAATGGACGTCGACTTCGTGCCGGCGTCCGAGTCCCACACGGTGCAGGCGGACCAGCGGTTCAACATGGCGATACTAAAGGAGGACCGGGAGGCAAAGGCTCAACTCAACGCGGAGCGCGCGCATGCCACTGCCATCGAGGCTCTCCTACAGGCGGAACCGGATGTCGTGGATTTGAACCGGGCGGCGGAGGCTCAACTTTAGGTGGAGCGCGCGGATGCCGCTGCCATCAAGGCCCTCCTGCAGGCGGAACCGGACGTCCTGGACTTGAACCAGGCGGCAGAGGCTCGACTCAACGTAGAGCGCGCGGATGCCACTCTCATCGACGCCCTCATGCAGGCAGAACCGGACGTCCTGGACTTGAACCGGGCGGCGGAGGCTCGACTCGACGCAGAGCGCGCGGATGCCGCTGCCATCGAGGCCCTCCTGCAGGCGGAACCAGACGTCCTCGACTTGAACCGGGCTGTGCTCTCGTCCGTGCAGAGCGCCCGCATGCTCCGCTTGAACGAGTAGCCGGAGGCCGAGGACAACCACGGTGCGGAGACACACGTCGGCAGCGATGGCTGGTTCGCGCCGGCAGCCAAAGACGACGAGGCCGTCTCTTTCCGCGAGTAGTGATAGTTTTTCTTTATGTTGTTGTTTTCATGGATCTTTTGCTATGTAAAAACATATATTTGTTATGCAAGTCGCCTGACTTGGGTCAGTCTACCATTTCAGGCGGTTGGATGAATATCCTACGTCTCCTAACCCTTCTTTCCTTCTTCCTCACCTCTTCTTCTTCCCCAACAGACCACCGCAAGGGCCGTACGGATACTCCCCAACATGCGGTTGGATAAACATACTCTATGAATGAAAATTATGTGTCAGCGATAGGATGGCTGAGTTTGGTGTGTTCACATGCGACAACACGTGTCAGTGAGGGTGTGTTCCCTTGGTTGGGTTTGCGGCGTGCAGGAGCGACTGTGTGAGGGTGCGGTGCGACCGCGGCATGCAGGAGCGACCGTGTGAGGGTGCGGTGCGACCGCGATAGCCGTGCACAAGTGTACCTCCTCATTTTGAAAACTTTAGGCAAGCTTGGCAAAAATGTGTGGCGAAGTTTGGCAATGCAAGGCCTAGACCCAAACAGGATAAGTATGTACTCCCTCCGTTTCTTTTTAGTACGTACTAGGAGTACTAGTGTTAAAAAAGAAAGGCTGGGTTTTTCTTCGCGGGATTTAATCGATACAAATCCTCGTTTCATGTGTAAATTAATGCATATTTTCTTCTCCAAAGACCAAAGAGCTAACCATCTCACTCCTCATCGCTTGATTAATGCATTGCCATGCAAACCAACCTTCTCACTTCTGCATGCATGCAGGGGATATTAATGTCCTTGGTTGCTAACCCCATCAATTTTGCCTCGATTAGTGTTAGTGGCCCATTCCAAATTGTAATTTTGATATACTGACCTTGTGTACAAAAAAATGGAGGTAGTAACTATATTTGACTTCCTTCCCCATTGCGGTGACGTCGACGATATTTTTTTTGTGGTGGTTTGGCGAAGTGCGTTCGACGGAGAACACCATTTGCATCCAGGAAGTCCTTTACTAGTACTACTAGGAGTAACTAATGCGGTGAGATGGCTTCTCGAAGAAGACGATGGAGAAGCGGAGTCAGCAAAGAGTGAAATGATGGTTGCTTCGTCCGTGCTTTTGTGATTTGACGCCTCACTGCTTTGTGATTTGTGATAGAAGGGACAGGGGAGTAGACTCTGTGCTCTATACTGTAGTACTACATGCGTTCAAGCATAGGAGAAAGAGGAGAGACGTTGCATTTTTCTATTCCTTCAATCAATCAATCACGGAGCTTCGGTTCCATCTTTTTCGCTTTGGCAGCACCGTCCACAATGGTTCCCACGATGCCAAAAGCTATTTTCACATTTTGCTACACATTGTGGATGCCCTTAACCGTACCACTTGGTTTTGCTCCTGTGTGCTATCTATACAAATCTCAATTATATTGATCTAAAAAATTATAGAATAGAGATTAGTAAAAAGGAGGTGATTTTGCCGCACGGATGGCGGGGGAGGTTTCTTATTTGAGCAATGCTACATCCACATAATGGTTTACGTAAAGTTACGAACTGATGTGATGTGGGACTATTTGATTGGATTAAAGGAGAGGATTAGGCCCACCCCACCTGAAAATCAGGGGGGCATATATAGATTAGATGGAAAGTATACGTAGCAGCTACGTAGCCCTTTGTAAGTCTAGGATTAGGCTTCTTATTTTCGGAGGACGTTATCCTGGTGGTTTGCTAACATGCGGTCCCACGTGTCAGTGCTTTACCAAGCCGATCCGCATCCCACATGAGGCAGAACAACGACAAAAGCAACACGTGGTTAAGTTGACGAAGATGAGGGAGAAGCGGATTCAGCAACGAGTGAAATGATGGTTGCGTCGTCCCTCCAACTTAACTACGGGAAAGGTGCAGCTTTGTGATTTGACGCCTCATTGCTCATTACTACGCCAGTGCCATGACTGGGGTGCTTCACCCCGGCTGCGCTGCACTGTGTTCCGGTATGGCATGTGGACTCGGTAGCTTGATGTCCCACATGTCGGCGAAAGGGACTAGAAGATTTATGAAAGCGAGCGCTCCACTCTTACGACGGAGGAGTAGACGACACGACGTCCCAGTGAACTGTCACTTGTACTGTATAGTACTAGTATAGTTTTGCTGTTTCGCACGATCCATCGATACAAACCCGATTAAAAAGGAAAGGGCGGAATTTTTCCCGCACGGTAGATGATACTGGCCATATATTTCAAAGGCAATTTTAATGTATGCAAACTGAATAATTATAAGTAACAATATGATATCTAGTAAAACTAAAAACACATATGATTTATTGTGTTAGAGTGTAGTAGTAGTGCTATATTGCATAGTTGTTAGATGTAACATGCGAGAACGTGTAGAGATGTAGTTTTGGAGGGCCTACAGAGAGAAAAGCGTAATACGGTCACCGAACTTTAGAATAAGCTGATTACGGTCACTATATATGTTTTGCGGTGATTATACGGTCACTTGCTCACAACTCAGCATCGGATTGCACTCTGTTGACCGGCCAAATAGTCTGCGTGGTGCCATGTTGACTAGTTAAATTGACCACATTCGTTGTGAGTCCCACCTGTCAGTTCGCATAGGCAAAAGGTCAGATAAACACAAATTTACACAGGCGCGACAAGGCTCCAACCCGTGCGCGGGAATCACCTGGTTGTGTATGTGTCTGTCAGGGCCTGATGTGTGCGCATGCACGTGTAGGTTGAGCACTTGAGCGTGAGAGTGTGTGTTGGTCGTGTGGTGTACTGGTGTGTGCATGCATGCGTGCGTGTGTGCGTGTGAGTTGGTCTAGTGCGTGAGAGTGTGTGTCTTCATGCATGCATGTAAGTGCATCTAGTGCCACCCCTAGTTGGTTTTGGAGTATTGACAACAAACCTAGTTGAGGGACTAATGTGTTTGTGAGAATTGCAAGATAACACAGGTAGAAGTCCCTCATTGATTCGGTTTTCCTACCAGAGATGACCCCTAAAAATGTATGAAGACATTGAAGTCAAAGGTGGCATGTGAAGACATTCACATTGAAGACTATGACAAGACAAGACATCGCATGAATACTATGGAGCGCGAAGACTTAGATCTTTCGTAGTTCTTTTTCTTCTTTGTTGAGTCATAGGAACCACCGTACTGTTAAGTGGGGTCCAAGAGAACCAGTCAGAATGACTGAAGTGATGCTTAACCAAAATCCTATGTCTTCAAGTGAAGACTATGAGAGCGAATCTTGTTCAGAGTTGGACAAGTCAGCTTTGCTTGTAGCCCAAGTAAAGTTGCCGTGTGTGTTTGAAATCTGACCGTTGGAACACGTGTTAGTTCCTTAGTGACTCAGGGTCATTTCGGACAAATCAGGTCGGGTTGCCTAGTGGCTATAAATAGCCCACCCCCTACAACCATAAACGGTTGGCTGCTCAGAGTTAAAGTACGGCTTTTGTCGTTTGAGAGCAACCCACCTCGAAGCCTTTGAGAGAGAATTCCTTGAGAGGATAAAGCCCTAACCACCCAGAGCCAAAGAGTGTTAGGCATCACTTAAGTCTTCTTGTCTGTGTGATCTGAAGACTTATTACACTTGAGGACTGTGAATCCTCCAGCCGGTTAGGCGTCGCGTTCTGAGCATCCAAGAGTCATTGTGAATCGCCAGTGAACGAAGTCTGTGAAGGTTTGGAAGTCTACCTTGAAGACTTACCAGAGTGATTGGGCGAGGTCTGTGTGACCTTAGCTCAAGGGGAATACGGTGAGGACTAAGTGTCCTGAGCTGCGTGTTCAGGACTAAGTGTCCTCAGGTTTAAATACCTATCCGCCCTAACCAGACGTACAACTGTCACCGCAGTTGGAACTGGTCTACCAAACCTTTGTCTTCATCACGCACACTGGTTCTATCCTTCCCATCTCTTTATTTGCAGTTGGCTCTTGTGAAGTCGGTGCCTATTTGCATTATCTATTTGTCTTCACTGTGTACCTGATCCTTACTGCCTAGCTGCTATTAGTCATTGTGGTTTCACTTCATTGAATACTTGACTATGGTCTGCCTAGTGTAGTCTACCTTCCGCTGCATGGTAATAGGATCATTTCTATCATTTGTCTTCGAAACCTTCATGTATTGAAGACTTTCATAAAAATCGCCTATTCACCCCCTCTAGTCAATATAACACACTTTTAATTGGTATCAGAGCAAGGTACTCCCTTGTTTTGTGTGATTTTGGTTTAATCGCCTGGAGTTTTAGTTATGTCGACCACAGGTATGAAGACTGTGTCATGCCCCATCTTTGACGGTCACGAGTATCCCAAGTGGAAGGCCATGATGAAGAAGCGCCTCATGGCGACAAACAGCGAGCTGTGGACCGTCACTGAGATTGGTCTGACCGATCTGTGCAAGATGGCGGAAGCTGATGACATTCGCAAGTACACTCTTCTCAACCTCACGGCGAAGGACGTCATCTGCTCCTATCTATCTCAAAATCAATTTAGGAATATCATGCATCTCGATCATGCGAAGCTTATCTGGGACCGTCTCTCTGAGGTCTATGAAGGTCGTCGAACTCGTCATGATCCTTGGTTCGAGGACTTTAAGGAGTCTCTCAAAGCGATGACATTCGAACCAGAATCATCATCTTTTGCATCATGCCTTATGAAAAATGATGCTAAGGTAACTAAATGCTATCTATCTGAATCCAGTGATGATGAATCTGGTGATGAATTTGGACCCAACTATGCAAAACTTGCTTCCCTTGTCACTAAACAACAGAAAGCTAAGGAACATATTCAAAAACTGTTAGACAAAAGCGATGACCTGTTGGATGCTAAAATGACTCGATCTCAGTCCTTAATTGAAGACATAAAAAATCTTCATGTTAAGTATGAGGAACTTGAAAGTCGTCATGAAACGCTCTCAACAACTCATGAAAAGCTTTCCTATGATTATCTTCAAAGGAAGCAAGAACTCGAGAAATTGAGAACGACTCATGAAGATCTTCAAACTGAAAACGAGTCACCTCGCGCTGAACAGATCAGTCCCGCTCAGGAAGGATTTGAACCACCATGTCTTAAATGCATTGAGCGTGATAACACTACTTCTGTTTTTGAATGTTCTACTGCTGCTACTGTTGCAATATCTTCAACTGTTGATGTGGTAACTAACCCCTCTGCTGAGGATACCACTACTATTGCTGATGAGAATGCTAGGTTGAAGACACTGCTTGAAACAGGGATGTGCAAAAGTCTCAAAGGGCATCAGACACTATGTGATGTCCTCAAAAGGCAGATCTTGAACCAAAACCCTAGGAAAGAGGGTGTTGGGTTCGAAAGGAAAATGAATGCTGATGGCTCTTACTGGAAACCTGAGCAGTACCCCAAAACCACATGGGTTGCTGCAAAGGAACCTTCAGCAGATCCATCCACCATATCTGGCTTCACTTGTGCTAACCCCATTGTTATTGATGAATCCTTTGATGCAAACTATAAACTGTTTAAGAATCAGAATGGTGAAGTGTTTGCGAGGTATATTGGTACTAACTGCAGGAATGGACCGCCTATGAAGAAGATCTGGGTGCCGAAAAGGTGTTTGGAGAATCTCCCTGTAAATGTCATCATGACACCACAAGTGAAGAAGAAAAACCCCAGACCACAGGCTTCATACGGTCCAAAGGCTTCATACAGACAAAGGACTCACCTGAGTCACACTAACGCAAATGTTTTGTAGGGAAGCCATACTCAGGCCTATGAATATGAGCGCGGTCCATCAAACCGCCATGTTCATAAGACCAAGAACTATTCTGCTTATTCTTATGAGTACTATTGTCCACCTGCAAGACTTTTTGCTAGGGCTCCAAAGCCAAAGTTCTCAGATGCTACACTTAGACTTATTGCTTCGAAGCCACCCCTGAAGATGTGGGTGGCTAAGAAAGCTTAACTCTCTGTTGCAGGGAAAGGTCTCCAGCCGAAAACCAAAATCATCTGACACTATTGCTGGGGACCTTAAACATCTTGTAGGGCGCAAGATCAAATGCCCAAATGGTCTTATTATGTACTTTGTTCCTGAATCGCTTGCAACTTGCCCTATCAGTCCTAATCTCGATCTAAGCTTTAATAATCCATTGGTTCGTCAAATTTTTTTGCTTCACAATTCTCTTCGTGAAGCCTATCCCCCTAACTGCACTGTAGGGTACGACACCAGCTGCTTCAGAATGGATTATTGATAGTGGATGTACAAATCACATGACTGGCAAGCGAAGCCTTCTCATGGACTCAACTTTACGTCCATCTGACAAAAGTCACATCACATTTGCTGACACTGGTAAAAGCAAGGTATTGGGTCTAGGTAGAGTTGCAATCTCAAGGGATCAACACATGGATAAAGTCATGCTTGTTGAATCCCTTGGTTTCAACTTAATGTCTGTCTCAATGCTTTGTGATTTAAACATGATTGTGATGTTTGGAAAATATCATTGCCTTGTACTAATGGAATCTGACAAGTCTCTAGTGTTTGAAGGGTATCGGAAAGATGATTTGTACGTGGTAGATTTCTCAGCAGGACCACAACTTGCAGTATGTGTTCTAGCAAAAGCTTCTGAATGCTTGCTCTGGCATCGAAGGCTAGGGCATGCTGGCATGAGGAACCTCCACACCCTTGCAAGGAAGAAGCATGTCATAGGCATCGAGGGCGTCAAGTTCAAGAAGGACCACTTATGCGGTGCCTGTGAAGCAGGAAATATGACGAGGGCCAAGCATCCCTTAAAGACAATCATGACAACGACTCAACCCTTCGAACTGCTACACATGGATCTCTTCGGTCCCACTCATTACTCAACTCTTACTACTACTGCTTGTCTCTATGGCTTTTTCATTTTTGATGATTATTCAAGATATACTTGGGTGCATATAATCCTTTACAAGACTGAAGTGCAGGATGTCTTCAGACGCTTCGCCAATCGAGCAATGAACAACTATGGCGCCAAGATAAAGCACATCAGAAGTGACAATGGCATTGAATTCAAGAACACTAGCCTAGATACATATCTTGATACTTTGGGCATCACACATGAATTCTCAGCTCCGTACACGCCACAGCAGAATGGCGTCGTCGAACGCAAGAACAGAACACTTATTGAGATGGCTCGGACGATGCTTGATGAATACAAGACTCCAAGAAAATTCTGACCTTAAGCCATTGACACTGCATGCCATATCATCAACCGTGTTTATCTTCAGAAGCTTCTGAACAAGACATCCTATGAGCTCCTTACTGGCAAGAAGCCAAATGTCAGTTACTTCAGAGTATTTGGCGCCAGGTGCTGGATCAAGGATCCACATCACACGTCAAAATTTGCACCAAAAGCACATGAGGGTTTTATGCTTGGATATGGAAAGGATTCGCACTCCTACAAAGTCTTCAATCTCTTTCATTATAAAGTGATTGAAACAATGGATGTGCGGTTCGATGAGACTAATGGCTCACAAAGAGAGCACCTGCCAAATGTGCTAGATGAAGTTCCATCCAGTGAATTAATCGAACTTATGGGAACTAGAGAAATCATACCTTCTGAAGCTCAACCTGAAGAGGAACTTATCATCTCCGCACCTGATCAACCTGAAGACAGTGCTCAGCCTGAAGACAATCCCTCTAACAATGACAATGATCAGCAAGAGCAAAATCTTCGTCCTGTACATCCCCGTGTGGCAAATGAAGTACAAATTGAGAGAATAATTGATAGCATCAATGCACCAGGTCCACTCACTCATTCAAGGGCAACACAGCTAGCAAATTTCCGTGGGCACTTCGCATTCATCTCAATAACTGAACCCAAGAAAGTTGAAGAAGCCTTCATGGAACCTGAATGGATTCAAGCTATGCAAGAAGAGCTTCAACAGTTTGAGCTGAATAATGTATGGGAACTGGTTAAGCGTCCTGATCCTCGGAAGCACAATATAATAGGCACCAAATGGATATATCACAACAAGCAAGATGAGCATGGTCAAGTTGTCAGAAACAAAGCTCGTCTCGTTGCTCAAGGATACACTCAAGTTGAAGGGATTGACTTCGATGAAACATTTGCTCCTGTGGCTAGACTTGAAGCCATACGCATACTGCTGGCCTATGCAAATCATCATAACATACTTCTATATCAAATGGATGTGAAGAGCGCTTTTCTTAATGGCAAGATTGAAGAAGTGTATGGTGCACAACCGCCTGGCTTTGAAGATCCAAAACATCCTGACATGGTGTATAAGCTCAACAAGGCACTGTATGGCCTCAAACAAGCCCCTCGGGCTTGGTATGACACACTCAAAGACTTCCTGAAGAGCAAAGGCTTCAAATCTGGTTCCCTCGACCCCACTCTCTTCACGAAGACATATGACGGTGAACTGTTTGTGTGCCAAATATATGTGGATGACATTATCTTCGGCTACACCAATCAGAAATACAGTGAAGAGTTTGGATATATGATGCAAGAGCAATATCATATGTCCATGATGGGTGAGCTGAAGTTCTTCCTTGGTCTTCAAATACGCCAGCAACGCAATGACATCTTTATATCTCAAGAGAAGTATCTCAAAGATTGCCTGAAGAAGTTTGGTATGCAAGACTGCAAAGGCTTCATGACGCCAATGCCAGCCAAACATCATCTGGGTCCCGACGACAATGGTAAAGAGTTCGATCAAAAGGTATACCGCTCCATGATTGGTTCTTTACTTTATCTATGTGCATCTAGGCCAGATATTATGCTTAGTGTTTGCATGTGTGCTCGATTCCAAGCGGCACCAAAGGAATCGCATCACTTAGCTGTGAAGCGAATTCTTTGATATTTGGCTTACACCCCAACTCTAGGATTATGGTATCCAAAGGGCTCAGAGTTTGATCTGGTTGGATTCTCGGATGCTGATTATGCTGGTGACAAGGTGGATCGCAAGTCTACATCAGGCACATGCCATTTTCTGGGACGATCACTTGTATGTTGGTCTTCAAAGAAGCAGAACTGTGTATCTCTCTCCACTGCTGAATCTGAATACATTGCTGCTGGATCTTGCTGCACTCATCTTCTGTGGATGAAGCAAACACTCAAAGACTATGGCATTCATCTGAAGCAAGTGCCACTCTACTGCGACAACGAAAGCGCCATCAAGATTGCCAACAACCCAGTTCAGCACTCGAAGACAAAGCACATTGAAATTCGTCATCACTTTCTCAGAGATCATGTTGTGAAGGAAGATATTGATATCATACACGTCAACACTGAAGAGCAATTGGCAGATATCTTCACCAAGCCCTTGGATGAGAAGAGATTTTGCAAGTTACGGTGTGAGCTAAATATCTTGGAATCCTCAATTGTCCTGTGATCAGGCACACATCCTAACACTTATGCATATTGATGACTTAGATGTGCAACACACGAAGTAAAGTATATCTTCAATCAATGAAGACATACATTCTAAGTGTGAATACATTAATATGGAATTTGAATTCGGAGCGCCACGATAATTGTGCGCCGTGTCTGGGTCTAATACTTCCTATACGGTGGGTAACGCCACCACCAAATTCTTCTGTTTGAAGTGTTTTACCCATGGCGTTACATTTGCTATGTCTTCACATTTTGTTTGTCTTCATTCTCAACTTGTCCTCATGATTATCTCCACTATGTTGGTTTGATTGTCTTTTTCACATATATATATACATATATATACTGGTGTTCTGTCCTCTACATCATTCACTTATAGCTATGTCTTCTTGTTGAATCTTTTGAACTAAGTGAATGTGATCGGACCCTAACCTCTCTATGCTTTCTATCTCAAACTCTATCTCTCCAAATCATATGCATTCTCTTGAAACTGTCGAATGTCTTCTCTGCGTCCTTGTTAGCAGAAGATACAGAGACAAACATTAAGTCCGTTTTCAATGCTAATTCCTTCACATGAAACCTGGAGAAGTAGGAACGACCACCCGACAATCCAGGCGTGCGTGGGAACGTGGAACAACCTCCGATATGTTGCATGATGGCCACGTGTCCTTCAGATGTGAAGCGCCAGGGGCACCTGTGTAATAACACTGTGTTGTCCCTGTCCCTATAAATACACGCCTCACCACAGTCATTATCCTTTCTTCCACTCTCGCTCAAACCCTAGCGCCACCGCTAGCCCTCGACGACGCCGGTGACGAAGCGCTTAGCTGCCGCGACCTCTCCAACGCCGTCTTCACGCCGGCCGCAGACATCGTCTTCTCCGCCGCCGCCGTAGGTGTCCTCCATCGCCAAGTTAGGGCACGGACTATCGAACTGCTCGGCCTCCTCTACCACTCCGTCTAGCAGTTCTTCGTGTGGTAAATAAAACTTCCTTTTTACGGCCCCTTTGATCCTATAGATTCGTCACTTTCTACCACAAGCAGTTTCTGTTCACACAAGTTGGATCTATTTCATACTGCATCTCATAATATTCCTAGTATGTTCACTTATGCTTCACAAAGTAGTTAGATTCCTCATTTGTACTGATCCGTGGATTCGTACAAATCTGGAACCAACTCCTTATCTATGAGTGAATGTCTTCGCACGATGAGGTCAATGTCTTCTAAACTGATTTATCTTCAAAATCTTCTGAGAATGCATATGACCTCTTCCCCTTCCCTCGCACCTTAATGCTGTCACAGGTACATGTCCGTGGGAGAATCCCTTGGTTCTCATAGTGTGCATTCATTTGCAGAATTCTTACAACATCATATAAATTCTCCCGAAGCCAGTTCCTGTTTGTCCAGCAAGCGAAAGCCTTTGAAGCCTTTGAACATATTGAAGCCATTCAGTTTAAAGTTCATGGCTGCAAAGAAATCAGCAAGGAAGGGTGGCAGAAAGCGTCGAGGTGAAACATCAAGAGATCTGCCCGATGACTTCTCAGAGCTGTACAAGACAGATCCAGAAGAGGATTACAATCAGCGCAAGACACGAATCCAATGGATTCGACGATATTGGGCAGAACAGTGGTTCAAGTACAGGTTTGTGACCAAGGAATATGCTGAGAAGAATGCCATCAAGCGACCATGGGGAGACATCCTATACAGAAATTTTCAACCCAGGTCCAGAGATGAAGCCATTGAACAAGGCTTCTATCCCTGCATGGTCCGTGGACCACAGCCTGCGGATGCTGACCCATCGTCATTGCTATGGTGTCGTGACGACAATCTGTTCAAGCGCAACTTCCAGTTTGCCCAGAATTCGGCGAAGCAGAACAAGAAGTCTTTGGGACTAGACTTCAACCCTGGTCCCTCTGCTCTCCGTGCCGATGGCACCCGCGAAGCTGAACCCAATCTTGTTGGGCCCTTCTACAACCTGGACGGTGTCATCACTCATATCATGGTTCAAGGGACAACCGTGGATGAGCCTGTAGATGACGGTGAATCTGATGAAGCGCCTGCACCGCTGAAGCCAAAGAAACTGAAGCAGCCTAAAGCTTCAAAGCCTGCCTCAGCACCAAAAATATCACGGGCGAAGCCACTGGCTACTGCACCTCCTGAAGACAGTGTGCAGTCTGAAGATTTGTCACGCATCTCCAAGCCCTCGAAAGTCAAGATGCCTCTGCAACACACCAGCCAAGAACTGACTGCTGCTGCCATTCGGCGCAACGACGCCATTGATCTGTCCAGCGATGAAGATCTAGCAGATGACGCTCTTGAGCAACTGATCAAGAGCAAAGAAGAAGCAGAAATCTTCAATGATTTGCCTCTCTTTGATGTGGCAATCATCCATAACTTCATTGATGAGTGGTTTGACATGCCCAACCTCAGCTTTGAAGATCTGCAACTTCCGATTGGCCTCAGTGTTGCCTTCCATGGCGCCATTGCTTCAGAGCTAGCTTTAGCTCAGCGCATCGTTGAACTGAAGCAAAAGATCAACTTTAAGAAAGCTCAGTTCAAGAAGCATATGGCCAAGCTTAACGTGCAAGAGGTCAAGAACTTCAAGATCATGCTGCACGAGCTCAAAGAAGCCTTTCTCAAGAAGCGTGAAGAAGCTCAAGGTTCTCGTGAGCGCATGAAGAGCCTGGCTGACAAGTGTGTGCAAGCCTACAATGAGGCTGAGAAGCGCAAGGCCCTTGGTCGTCCTGGCATCGACCCCAGGATGGCTGCAAAGAATAAGAAGAAGAAGCCCGCTGTGGCCGAACCCGACACACCAAGGCAGGAAGCACATCCCATTGTCTTCCCAGCCAACATGACTGGCTCGAAGCCAAAGGCCAGGTCAACCGCTTCAGTACTGAAGAAGATGAGGACTGCTGAGGCTGAAGCCAGAAAGAGGAAACATCCTGAAGCCTCTGATGCTGCTCCCTCCAAGAAGAAGTGGAAGACCAAGAAGGAACGGGCTGCTCCCACAGAGCCCTTAGTTGTTGAACCTATCTCAATGGTTCGCCCTGCATCTACACACCAAGAGCGCCAACTGATTGTCCATGAGCCTGCTTCCACAGAGGCTCATATAGCTGAAGACATTCCAGCAGTTGATCCCACCGCTGCTGAAGACATTGGTCACCATGACAATGTTGAAGATGATGTAGTTCTTCCTCAGATCGAGCACCAACAGGTATCATCGCCTGTGCTTACGCACAGCGAACTCATCAGCATTGGTCGTCCTCTGACGCCAATTGCTCATGATGCATCATGGGCTGATCACCCACAACAACAAGTCACACCACCCCGGCAAGAAGAAGAAGATGACTTTGAGGCCCAGCCAACTCCGTCTCCAGAGGCGTCGCCAGCGTTACGCAGGCTTCACAAAGGACCAAGGTCTCAAGTCCCTCTTTCGAGCGTTCCAGAAGGAGAAGTGCCCCACCAATCTGTTGCACGTCAAGTGTTTCCAGATGCCACTCCTACTGTGAATGTCTCCGAGTCTGAGGCTAAAGCTGCTGAAGACATTCCGGCTGCATCAGCCGATGACACCCAAGAAGAAGAACGTGTCCCTACTCCCCCAACTACTGAAGAAGCTGTTCTCGAGGAGAACGTGTCTGTGCTCGACCCTCCAGCTCATCAAGTGGAGGTAGAAAATCTTGAGGCTGCCACCACCAACACAAATGAAGCCAATGACATTGTCATGGATGAAGCAAATGTAGAGCCTGCACCAATGCCAGAAGTCAATGAAGCCATTGATGCAACTGCTCCTGAAGCCTCTGCTGTGCAGCACAACGCCTCTGCCACTGCTCCTGTTCCTGCACCTGCTGCTGGTCCTCAGTTTGATTATCATGTTGAGCACTGGCCTCAGGTACAGAAGCCAATGCCAAGATTGCCCAGGTTTCCAAGTCGTGCATCAGCACCTGGATCCTTTAATGTCAACGGCTTCAAAGCAGACAACACCTTCTTCAATAGCTCCAAGAACCCCTATTCAAGGGAAAGAATATCTTCTGATCGGTTCTGGAGCTATCCGCAGTGAAGTTATTACTCATGCATTCTGTACAATCAAGGTCGCATCTTCCCTCATATGCGTCTTGACACCGAAGCAATAACTGGTCTGCCCTGCTTGGAAGAAGCTCTGGATTGCTTCAAAGAGGCTGGATTGTTGCCTTTCGTCACCGACCAAGAGCACTGGAACGAAGAGTTGCTGCTACAATTTTATGCCACACTTCACATACGAGGCTACAACAGAGATCCGAAGACTTGGGTCCTTGAGTGGATGACTGGAAATGTTCATCACGAAGCCAAAGCCTTTGATATCATTGAGCTCACTGGTCTGCCCACTCCTGGAGATCTCTATGAACCTGGCTGTCAGCTTCACAGTGAAGCTATGGAGAGCATCTTTCAGAAGCCTGAACTGAACATAAGTCAGATGCTCAGTATGATGAAGCCTTTGCCTCCAGATGCTGCATATCCTAAGGAGTTCTTTGTTGAAGACCTTGAGTATCTGCCACATACTATCTATCACATTATAAGGCGAACTCTCTGGCCCATCAAAGGACATTCTCCACATGCAAAGCTGGAAGGTGCAATGAAGACTTTGGTCTTCTATATTCTTCACGGCAAATGCTTCAACGCACAAGACTTCTTCATCCGCCAACTTGCTGCATCAGGATCTGATCTTTTTGGCTTGAAGTTCTACGCTCCATGGATAATGCGGCTGATTAAACTCCACTCAGCTATCTCATATCAGCCATCTGCTCGCAATCATCGGATCTTTCTGCCTGACGTGGATATGTCCGTTGAAGCCATTTATCCAGAGCCTGCCAAGGAGCCTCTTAGTCTTCAAAATGCTGAGCATCAAAGTTTCTCTTAGAACATTGAAGGAGTTGAAGCAGTCACTCGTGTTTATCCTCTGGCTGGTACTACACGCGCACCTCATCGTGCCCTCACTGAGGCCACTGAAAGCACCATTGCCCAACGGCCCAAGAAGCGATCTCGTGTTCTCAATGACCGAGAGCTTCTAGTAGCTCTTGATCAGAAACAGGATAGGCATCATGACTGGCTGAAGCGCCAAATGCAGAGCCTCTTGGTGGATGTCAACCACATTCGCAATCTTGCCACCAAGAATGCCTTTGTTGCCCATGAAACCTGTCGGCGTACATGGAAAGGGCTGACGCTTATGTGTTCTGAGGATGATCTTCAAGAGGATGTCTTCTCTGAACATTTCAAGTTTGACTCCACACCTCCCCGAAGGACTGTGTTGCGACGAACTCCATCTCTTGAAGACTCTGAGTTCTCTCCCTCTGTGGCAACTGTGAATGCCAGAGTGATCGAGGACGAAGATGATGCCACTTCACCGCCCCCTACTTCTGCACGCATCGACACTGCTCCGAGTTCTTCTGCACCGCCGAACACCACCGACGACCTTGCTGCTTCGTCTACTCCTCATGGGAACGAGTAGATGCTCTATGTCTTCAAACCTTTTTGGTCCTTACTGACAAAAGGGGGAGAAGCATATGAGTTTGATAGTCTTCAAGCGGGTCCATATGGGCGGTTATTTATGTTTTGCCTAGTGTTTATAACTCTCGTTTTGATACATCTGGTTCTTTGAGTTGTAACACTTAAACTCGATGGTTGTCTGCTACTTATTTGCTATTCTGTGATGCGATGGTAAATTCCGCATGTGCGACGATAAATTCCGCACTTAGATCATTTTGCAGACGTCCATTTTTCATTATGCATGTCATTATATTCACATACTTTTCATGCATGAAGAATTGTCATCATAAGTTGAAGAGGATCTCCACAAGTACAACCTGCCATGTGCATTTGCATTCCAAAAGCAAAATCCTTATATGCACATCTTCAGGGGGAGCCCTTGCAACTTATGAAGACAATTCCTTATCCTTTACAATTTCACATATTATATTCCCCGTTGAAAACTTCAACTAGTTTGTCATCAATCACCAAAAAGGGGGAGATTGTAAGTGCATCTAGTGCCACCCCTAGTTGGTTTTGGAGTATTGACGACAAACCTTCAAGTATGCATGTGCTTTGCATCAGCATATTATATGAATTGGGGTAGTGAGGGAGTCCTGGATTAGGGGGTGTTCGGGTAGCCGGACTATACCTTCAGCCGGACTCCTGGACTATGAAGATACAAGATTGAAGACTTCGTCCCGTGTCCGTATGGGACTTTCCCTTGCGTGGAAGGCAAGCTTGGCGATGCGGATACTCAAGATCTCCTACCATTGTAACCGACTTTATGTAACCCTAACCCTATCCGGTGTCTATATAAACCGGAGGGTTGTAGTCCGTAGGCAATCAACCCCATATACAACAATCATACCATAGGCTAGCTTCTAGGGTTTAGCCTCCTTGATCTCGTGGTAGATCTACTCTTGTACTACCCATATCATCAATATTAATCAAGCAGGACGTAGGGTTTTACCTCCATCAAGAGGGCCCGAACCTGGGTAAAACATCGTGTTCCCTGCCTCCTATTACCACCCGGCCTTGACGCACAGTTCAGTACCCCCTACCCGAGATCCACCGGTTTTGACACCGACATTGGTGCTTTCATTGAGAGTTCCTCTGTGTCGTCGCCTTTAGGCCCGATGGCTCCTTTGATCATCAACAACGATGCAGTCCAGGGTGAGACTTTTCTCCCCAGACAGATCTTCGTCTTCGGCGGCTTCGCACTGCGGGTCAATTCGCTTGGCCACCTTGAGCAGATCGAAAGCTACGCCCCTGGCC
Organism: Triticum urartu; assembly: GCF_003073215.2. Taxonomy (NCBI): domain Eukaryota; kingdom Viridiplantae; phylum Streptophyta; class Magnoliopsida; order Poales; family Poaceae; genus Triticum; species Triticum urartu. Next base: position 277,743,887 of record NC_053028.1, read on the forward strand.
ATCAGGTCAGGTTTGGAAGCCTAAACTACACGGCTGACATCCGCGGGGACTTGATCTTCGACGGATTTGGGCCACAACCAGGCGGGCCGCACTGTCTCGATGGGCATGATATAGCTCTGCCGCCGAGCAGCGCCTTGGAGGCCGCACACGCATCGGTTCCGACCATTGATTCGGAGCCTACTGCGCCGATCGAGGAACAACGGTTGGACGCTGCCTCAGGGGCTGCGATCTCAGAGGCGATCGAGCCGAACTACAGCCTCGCACTCCGCATGGCCCGTGACTCCGAGGAGCCGGATTCCTCTCCGAACTCCGAGCCCCCCGCGCCCCTGCTGATCGAATCCGATTGGGCGCCAATAATGGAGTTCACCGCCGCGGACATCTTTCAGCACTCGCCCTTCGGCGACATCCTGAATTCTCTTAAGTCTCTCTCTTTATCAGGAGAGCCCTAGCCGGACTATGGTCCGCAAGGTTGGGATACGGACGATGAAGAAATTCAAAGCCCACCCACCACCCACTTTGTAGCCACTATCGACGATCTAACCGACATGCTTGACTTCAGCTCCGAAGACATCGACGGCATGGACGACGATGTAGGAGACGAACAGGAACCAGCACCTGTAGGGCGCTGGAAGGCCACCTTGTCATATGACATATATATGGTGGACACTCCAAAAGATGGAGATGGCGATCGAACAGTGGGGGATGACGCCCCCAAGAAACAGCCAAAGCGCCAGCGTCAGCGGCGCCGCTCTAAATCCCGCCAAAGCAAAAACGGTGATTCCGGCACGGGAGATAATACTACCCCGGATAGCACCGAAGAACACCCACCTCAGCAAGATTCGGCAAAGGAAGATGGAAAAGCCATCCCTCATGAGAGAGCGGCAGACCGAGAGGTCGAGGATGATAACTATACGCCTCCCTCCGAAGACGAGGCAAGCCTCGATGACGACGAATTCGTCATACCATCATACCCCGCCGAATAAGAGCGTTTTAAACGCAGGCTTTTAGCCACGGCAAGCAGCCTCAAGAAAAAGCAGCAACAGCTTAGAGCTACCCAAGATTTGCTAGCTGACAGATGGACTGAAGTCCTTGCGGCCGAAGAGTATGAACTCGAACGCCCCTCCAAGAGTTACCCGAAGCGCAGGCCGCTACCCCGATCAGAGGAGGAAGCACCTACATCACCAGCACATGACATGGCAGACCGGCCACCTCGCGGCCGCGACAGAGAGGCCTCTCGGCCCTCCACCCAAGCCATGCCCCGACGCCGCTCAACTAAGGCAAAGGAAAATGCGCCTGACCTACGAGACATACTGGAGGATAAGGCAAGACAAACAAGATCGATCTACGGATCGCGCAGGCGCCCTACGACATGTGACAATGATCTTCACTCCGGATACAACAAATCCGGCCGGGCCGAACACAACAGACATAGCTCTTCCGAGTTGCGTCGTGATATAGCCCAGTACAGAGGCGCCGCACACCCGCTATGCTTCACGAATGAAGTAATGGATCATAAAATCCTAGAGGGTTTCAAACCCGTAAACATCGAATCATACGATGGCACAACAGATCCGGCGGTATGGATCGAGGATTATCTCCTTCACATTCACATGGCACGCGGCAATGATCTACACGCCATCAAATACCTCCTGCTCAAACTTAAAGGACCGGCCCGGCATTGGCTTAACAGCTTGCCAGCAGACTCAATCGGTTCTTGGGAGGACCTGGAAGCCGCATTCCTCGACAACTTCCAGGGCACTTACGTGCGACCGCCGGATGCCGACGACTTAAGCCACATAATTCAGCAGCCAGAAGAATCGGCCAGACAATTCTGGACACGGTTCCTAACAAAGAAAAACCAGATAGTCGACTGTCCGGACGCAGAGGCCCTAGCAGCCTTCAAGCATAACATCCGCGACGAGTGGCTTGCCCGGCACCTGGGACAGGAAAAGCCGAAATCCATGGCAGCCCTCACGACACTCATGACCCGCTTTTGCGCGGGAGAAGACAGCTGGCTAGCTCACAATAACAACTTATCGAAGAACCCTGGTAATTCGGATACCAAGGACAAAAGTGGCAGGACACGTCGGAATAAGCAAAAATGTCGCGTTAACAGTGACAGCAATGAAGACACGGCAGTCAATGCCGGATTCAATGGCTATAAATCCGGTCAGCGGAAAAAGCCATTCAAAAAGAATACTCAGGGCCCATCCAGTTTGGACCGAATACTCGATCGCTTGTGCCAGATACATGGCACCCCCGAAAGGCCAGCCAATCACACTAACAGGGATTGTCGGGTGTTCAAGCAGGCAAGCAAGTTAAAGGCCGAAAACAGAAACAAGGGGCTGAACAGCGACGACGAGGAGCCCAAGCCGCCGAACAACAATGGACAGAAGGGCTTTCCCCCACAAGTGCGGACGGTGAACATGATATACGCAACCCACATTCCCAAGCGAGAGCGGAAGCGTGCGCTACGGGACGTATACGCGATAGAGCCAGTCGCCCCAAAGTTCAACCCATGGTCCTCCTGCCTGATCACTTTTGATCGAAGGGACCATCCCACTAGCATCCATCATGGCGGCTTTGCCGCATTGGTTCTCGACCCAATCATCGACGGATTTCATCTCACAAGAGTCCTCATGGACGGCGGCAGTAGCCTGAACCTGCTTTATCAGGATACAGTGCGGAAAATGGGCATAGATCCCTCAAGGATTAAGCCCACAAGAACGACCTTTAAAGGTGTTATACCAGGTGTAGAAGCCAACTGTACAGGCTCAGTAACACTTGACGTGGTCTTCGGATCCCCGGACAATTTCCGAAGCGAAGAGTTAATCTTTGATATAGTCCCGTTTCGCAGTGGCTATCACGCCCTGCTCGGACGAACCGCATTCGCAAAGTTCAATGCGGTGCCGCACTACGCATATCTCAAGCTCAAGATGCCAGGCCCTTGAGGAGTAATTACGGTCAACGGAAACACCGAACGCTCCCTCCATACGGAGGAGCATACGGCGGCTCTCGCAGCGGAGGTACAAAGTAGCCTTCTCAGGCAATTCTCCAGTCCGGCCATTAAAAAGCCAGACACTGCCAAGCGCGCCCGGAGTAACCCACAGCAGGACCGCCTGGCACACTCTAAGCAAGCGTAGCAATGCGGCCCCAACCCCAGCTTTCGCGACATAGCGAAACCAGTACCTCGCGTACATAACTATGCCCTTGAAATACCATGGGCATAGGGGAAGGGGCACAATAACGGCACGCCCAAAATACGGCTTAAAACGTACTAGGGGCTGCCGGATTCTTTTTTTAATTTTTCTTACTTTCAGGACTCCATACTTCGGACGACCTGTTCGGCAATTCGACTGCCGCACAAACGATGCAAGATCCAGGGAGGCAGACAAGCCATGCCGCATTATGGAACTCCCAGGTGGTCTCTGTTACGAGCGGTATACCTGTTTTAAATACAATTCCGCGGCCTGCCCCTGGTCAGGACATACTGAGTAGTCCAATATCTTTTTGCTTATCGCACTACTTGTATCGTCCGGCTTTGATAAATAGCCTCTCTATAAACAATGCATAGCTTTTGTCTATTTTCTGCATTACTCTCTTTTATATATGTTCATTAATGACATGTTGCACCCGTACACTGTGGTACGGCAAGTACGCCAGGGGCTTCTATACCCTTTAATATGGTGTGAGAAGTCCGTACACTTTCACAAGTGCGGCACCCCGAACTTATAGCACTATATACATTGGCTCCGAATCATGATTTGGGTCAATAGTTGGGTTTGCCCGGCTCCTATGTTTTGGTGCCTTACGTTCCGCTATATCGGCTAAGGTAGCACTAGGAGAACCACTGCGATTGTGCCCCGGTTGAGCTGGGTTAAGCACCTCAGTGGAGAAAGCTAAAACTGACTGTCATGATGAGGCGAGAGACCGGTCGCTGTTCGAGAGGTTTTTCGAGTCCCTAAAGACTTATGCCGCTACGAGCGAGGAGCTGGCTTTGTCCGGCCAAGGCGTGGATAGCGCCCCGAACTCGGTCTTCCGAACTAGGGGCTTCGCCGAAATTTAAAATTATAAAGTTCTATGGCTAAGTGAGAGTGTTCAAGCATTATAGTCTGGTTGCCTGGTTCGTCGTGCTGAGCGTCTCCCTCGAAGGACCCAACCATGGGAAAAAGAGCGCTCAGGTTTATCACCGAACACCCCAGCACTAGTGGCATGGGGGCAGAAGCCGACGACTGGCCATCTCTCAATTTTTGATAAATGGCCGCATAGAAAATAATACTTTAAATTCAATAAGCATTGCTTAGTGCATATGAACAAGTTTTCAGCGCACAGTATAAAAACGAGCGAGTTTATTCAAAAATTACATCCTTGGTACATTCATCCGCCACAAGGCGGGCACCTGCAAGAACATCCTTGTAATAGTTCTCGGGCTTGCGATGCTCCTTCCCCGGCGGCGGCCCGTCCCTCACAAGCTTTTCACCATCTAGCTTACCCCAGTGCACCTTTGCACGGGCAAGGGCCCTACGGGCACCTTCGATGCAGACGGAGCGCTTGATGACCTCGAGCCTTGGACAGGCCTCCACCAGCCGCCGCACCAGCCCGAAGTAGCTCCCAGGCAGGGCCTCTCCGGGCCACAGCCGAACTATGAAGCCTTTCATGGCCTGTTCGGCCGCCTTGTGGAGCTCGACCAGCTGTTTCAGCTGGTCGCTCAAGGGCACAGGGTGTCCGGCCTCAGCATACTGAGACCAGAACACCTTCTCCATCGAGCTGCCCTCTTCAGCTCGGTAGAATGCGGCGGCATCGGATACACTGTGGGGAAGATCTGTGAATGCCCCTGGAGAACTCTGGATTCGGGTAAGTAACAGGTAGTTTACTTTTATATTTCTGCTTTGCATGAAGAATGCCTTACCCACTGCTATCTTCTTCACCTCCTCCAACTCTTGGAGGGCCTTTTGGGCTTCGGCCTTGGCAGACTTGGCAGTCTCAAGGGCCGCCGCGAGCTAGGATGCTTGGGTCATTGACTCAAGCTCCAAACACTCATGTTTTTTCATGAGAGCCTGAAGCTCTTGCTGCACCTCGCCGACTTGAGCCCCAAGTTTCTCTCGCTCGGTGCGCTCCACGGCCGTTTTCTTTTCGGCCTCGGACAGCGCCTGCTTGAGGATCGCCACCTTAGTCGTGGCCCCTATAATAAGCAGTGCAATCCTGTTATTTTTTGCAATCACGCCTCTCTATAGGCACTTTTTTCTGTAAGGTATTTCTTACCTTCTTTTTCCTCGAGCTGCCGCTTGGCAAGGCCGAGCTCTTGCTCGGTCCGCTCGAGTCCCTGTTTCAGGGCATCCACCTCCACAGTCAGTGCGGCGGTGGCTAGCAGCGAAGCCTGCATACACATATTGACTCTTTTTGTTAGAGTCCTGCGAAATTTAATAGATCCTCTATTCGGCTTTTCTTTCCGAACGCCAAAAAGAGCATCAGGGGCTACTGTCTATGCGGTAATATTTTTACATATTTTTACTTACCTCGAAGCCTGTTAGAAGGCTAGCGCAAGCTTCAGTCAGTCCGCTCTTGACGGACTGAACCTTCTGGATCACCGTACTCATAATAGTACGGTGCTCCTCGTTGATGGAGGCACCTTCAAGCACCTCCAGCAGATTGTCCGGCGCCTCCGGTTGGACAGAGGCTGCCGGCTCAGAAGGCTTGCTCCTCTTGGAAGGAGTTCGCCTGCCGCGGTCCGGAATTGTTGAAGATTCCGGCACGGTGTCCGGCTCAAAGCCGGGCTTGGAGCCCTGGGGGGGTCTTGTCCCCTTTACTCCTGGAGTCCAGGAGGTCGCCTTGCGGCTCCTCCAGGACCACCTCCTCCTGCCCCGGAGCTCGTTGCGACGCCACTTCGGCGTCATCCGCAGTGCGGGGGGAGACAGCGGGCGGAACTGAGTTCACGTCTGATGAATCCAGGGAGCCGCTCGACGACTCGTTGAGTTCGGCCCGGGGCGGGCTGCATGATTATATTCGACATTAGGGAAAGCTGTGCAACAAAAGGAATATCATGAGTTACTCTGGTATCCGAACACTTACGATTTCGCCGAACGCCTGGCCCTGTCCGTCCACTCCTCTTCGTCCTTGTCGGCGTCGGGGGCGTAGTCCGGCGGAGGGGTTTTCCTCTTCTTGGACCCTTCGGCCCCCCCTACTGGGGCGGCCTTCCTCTTCTTTCCTCCTCCCGCTGGAGGGGGAGAGGTTTCTTCTTCCTCCTCCTCGTCTCCACGGGAGGAGTGCGTCTCGGACTCGTCGGATGACGAGTCCGACCCCACCATGTTACGGGCACTCTTTCGAGTCCCCATGGTCTTCTTCTTCTTGGCCTTCTTTTCCGGCACCACATAAGGCACCGGAGCCAGCAGCTTCACTAGTAGAGCTGGGGCTGGGTCTTCGGGCAGCGGAGCCGGACAGTTAATCGGTCCGGATGTCGCCCGCCAAGCCTGTCAAAGGTAAGGGAGTTTAGATCCCGCATAGAGTTAAACTATGAAAAAAGCTGAACATCCTGTAAAAGGTGAAGATAGCTTACCTCGCTAGCGTGACGCTGCGAGCTGTATCCGCGGTCCTCGGAAGCGGATGCGGGAGCCTTGGCACCTTTGATTAGCGCCTTCCAGACGTCTTCATACGTCGTGTCGAAGAGCCTGTTAAGGGTTCGGTGCTGTGCCGGGTCAAACTCCCACAGAGTAAAGTCCCGTTGTTGACACGGGAGGATTCGGTGAACGAGCATGACCTGGACTACATTTACAAGCCTGATTGGCTTGTTTACCAGGGACTGGATGCATGTCTTCAGTCCGGTCACCTCTTCCTCGTTACCCCACGATAGGCCCGTCTCTTTCCAGGACATGAGCCGCGTGGGGGGTCCGGATCGGAACTCGGGGGCTGCGGTCCATTTTGGATCGCGTGGCTCTGTGAGGTAAAACCACCTGGCTTGCCACCCCTTTAGGTCTCTACAAAGGAGCCCTCGAACCACAGGACGTTGGCAATCTTGCCCGCCATGGCGCCTCCGCACTCCGCCTGGCTGCCGCACACCACCTTGGGCTTGACGTTGAAGGTCTTGAGCTAGAGGCCGAAATGGGGGCAGATGCGGAGGAAAGCCTCGCACACGACGATAAACGCCGAGATGTTGAGGATGAAGTTTGGGGCCAGATCATGGAAATCCAGGCCGTAGTAGAACATGAGCCCCTGGACGAATGGGTGAAGTGGAAAACCCAGTCCGCAGAGGAAGTGGGGAAGGAATACTACCCTCTCGTGGGGCCTTGGGGTAGGGAGGAGCTGCCCCTTCTCGGGAAGCCGGTGCGCGATGTCTTTGGACAAGTATCCGGCCTTCCTAAGATTTTTTACGTCGCCCTCCGTGATGGAGGAGACCTTCCACTTGCCTCCCGCTGCGGACATCACTGGAGAAGGTTGAGGTGGGAAGTGCGGGCTTGGGCGCTGGAGCTCGAGTGCGCAGGAGATGGATAGGCAAAGGAGGAAGAAGGCGTAGGTAAAAAGGTGGATCCTTATCCCCTTATATGGGCGGATGCGGTTGTGCGTCCCCACCTGCCTAATAAAACTCTCTTGCCTCCCAAGCGCCGTGGTAAATGGCGCGGTTAGGGTTACCCACGTCCGTATTGATGAGAATCCCGTAAAAAGGGCACACGATCTTTGCTTTGACAAGACGTGCCAAGGAAGCCGCCTCGCAAAACATGCTGAGGTGGAAAAGTAAAAACGATTCGAGTAAAGGACTTGGCTGTAATGTGATGGCGCACTGCAGAATACGTCAGCAGATTTGACTTGTGTTAATATTATTCTCTCTATGGCAATATGTGGAAGCTTATTTTGCAGAACCGAACACTACTCTTGGTGTTTACAATCTTCTATGAAGGACTTGGAGGAGGAACCCGCCTTGCAATGTCGAAGACAATTTTCGCGCCGGACTCGTCGTCATTGAAGCCTGGTTCAGGGGCTACTGAGGGAGTCCTGGATTAGGGGGTGTTCGGGTAGCCGGACTATACCTTCAGCCGGACTCCTGGACTATGAAGATACAAGATTGAAGACTTTGTCCCGTGTCCGGATGGGACTTTCCTTGGCGTGGAAGGCAAGCTTGGCAATGCGGATACTCAAGATCTCCTACCATTGTAACCGACTTTATGTAACCCTAACCCTATTCGGTGTCTATATAAACCGGAGGGTTGTAGTCCATAGGCAATCAACCCCATATACAACAATCATACCATAGGCTAGCTTCTAGGGTTTAGCCTCCTTGATCTCGTGGTAGATCTACTCTTGTACTACCCATATCATCAATATTAATCAAGCAGGACGTAGGCTTTTACCTCCATCAAGAGGGCCCGAACCTGGGTAAAACATCGTGTTCCCTGCCTCCTGTTACCACCTGGCCTTGACGCACAGTTCGGGACCCCCTACCCAAGATCCGCCGGTTTTGACACCGACAATTAGACTTGGCTTAGCTTCAGATGGATTTAACCCATTTGGCAAACAGAGTGCCACATATAGCATGTGGCCAGTGCTTTTTATCCCTTACAACATGCCTCCAAATGTCTGCACCAAAGAATCAAACTACATGATGGCCTTGCTCATCCCAGGTCCAAAAAGTCCTGGAAAGGATTTTGATTTGTTAATGGAGCCTCTTGTGGAGGAACTTCAACAGCTATGGAAGGGTGTTCTCACTTGAGACCTATATAGCAACCCACCAGCTGATTTCTTTCTGCGTGCTGTTATAATTTGGTGCATCCGCTGCATATGTCGAGGGGGTTGAAAACTTCATGAACTTTATCAGAGCTGAGTACGGTGGTCCGAAATCAGATGTGCTCTGCCTGTGTAGCAGTTGTATGAATTCAGTTACAAGACCCCAGTCAACTATGCAAAATCATCTACACTTGTATGGGATGTCGGTCACATATACTAGGTGGGTTCATCATGGTGAAGCTGTGAACGTCAATGTTATTGACTACGTGGAAGCAGCAGATCACCATCTTGATCTGCCTGATGCTCAGGTGGAAGAGGAGGAGGAGGTGGTGGTGGCGGAGCCAGTGAGTTTGACCAACATTGAAACAATGCTACGAAATGCTCGTGCATTCCGTGAACTTTCACCTGCAGAAGAAAAACGGTGGCCCCGCATGTTGGAACAATGCAACGTTGCTGTCACCCCAGGAAATAAGCTGTCAGTATTCTCAGCTATGGTCACCTTTCTTCAGGTGAAGACATCTGAGCGGATGACCAACAAATCATTCGATGCAATGTTGGCTGCTTTCCACGAATCTTTCCCAGATGCGTCTGAGCTGCCACACACCTACAGTAAAATGAAGAATTTCCTTCGTGCAGTTGGAATTGGATATGATATGATCCATGTTTGTAAGAATAATTGTGTTCTGTTCCGGAAGG
>NC_053028.1:277754294-277781455 GCF_003073215.2 Triticum urartu
AGAAAGTTAATTTTGATGCTAAAGAACGTTCTGAATTGATTTTAAAAATGCATGAGTTAACTAAGGAAAACATTGAGCGTATGAATGCTAAATATAAACTTGCTGGAGATAAGGGTAGAAAACATGTTGTGTTTGCACCTGGAGATCTTGTTTGGTTACATTTGCGTAAAGATAGATTTCCTAATCTGCACAAATCAAAGCTAATGCCACGTGCTGATGGTCCTTTTAAGGTTTTAGAGAAAATAAATGATAATGCATATAAACTTGAGCTACCTGTAGATTTTGGGGTTAGTCCCACTTTTAACATTGCAGATTTGAAGCCTTATTTGGGTGAGGAAGATGAGCTTCCGTCGAGGACGACTTCATTTCAAGAAGGGGAGGATGATGAGGACATCAATACCATTGTTACACCCACAACCCCTACTGTTACATATACTGGACCAATTACTAGAGCTCGCGCACGCCAATTAAATTACCAGGTACTTTCGTTTCTTGGTAATGATTCTAATGTTCATGAGATTATGATGCTGTCTAAATTGGATACATTTGTTTTGCTTACAAATGAAGGGCCTAGCTTGGAGAAGGATGAACATTGGAGCAAGAACACGAATGGAGTTGATGGCATGCGCAAGGGGATCAAGAACGGAGTTACAAGTGATGATTTCAGGACTTTGAAGCCGCCATAAGGAGTGCATGAAGCCTTGGACGAAATATACAAGATGCCACTTCATAAATTCGTCCATAGGCTATTCTAGGTGCTGCGTCACCTTATTAATGGGCCAGGCCCATGTACTTTCGAAATACTTAAGTATAGGCTATTTTTAGAGTTCGTATGTGTGGGGAAACAAGAGTTAGGGTTGGTTTCGGACCCCACACTCAAGGGCCACGAAATTCCCCTCTCTTCCTCCATATATACAGCCCTTAGGGCGTCGTTTTTGAAGGAAATATGCCCTAGAGGCAATAATAAAGTTATTATTTATTTCCTTATATCATGATAAATGTTTATTATTCATGCTAGAATTGTATTAACCGGAAACATAATACATGTGTGAATACATAGACAAACAGAGTGTCACTAGTATGCCTCTACTTGACTAGCTCGTTAATCAAAGATGGTTATGTTTCCTAACCATGGACAAAGAGTTGTTATTTGATTAAACGGGATCACATCATTAGTTGAATGATCTGATTGACATGACCCATTCCATTAGCTTAGCACCCGATCGTTTAGTATGTTGCTATTGCTTTCTTCATGACTTATACATGTTCCTATGACTATGAGATTATGCAACTCCCGTTTGCCGGAGGAACACTTTGGGTGCTACCAAACGTCACAACGTAACTGGGTGATTATAAAGGAGCATTACAGGTGTCTCCAAAGGTAGATGTTGGGTTGGCGTATTTCGAGATTAGGATTTGTCACTCCGATTGTCGGAGAGGTATCTCTGGGCCCTCTCGGTAATGCACATCACATAAGCCTTGCAAGCATTACAACTAATGAGTTAGTTGCGAGATGATGTATTACGAACGAGTAAAGAGACTTGCCGGTAACGAGATTGAACTAGGTATTGGATACCGACGATCGAATCTCGGGCAAGTAACATACCGATGACAAAGGGAACAACGTATGTTGTTATGCGGTCTGACCGATAAAGATCTTCGTAGAATATGTAGGAGCCAATATGGGCATCCAGGTCCCGCTATTGGTTATTGACCGGAGACGTGTCTCGGTCATGTCTACATTGTTCTCGAACCCGTAGGGTCCGCACGCTTAAGGTTACGATGACAGTTATATTATGAGTTTATGCATTTTGATGTACCGAAGGTTGTTCGGAGTCCCGGAGATGAGATCACGGACATGACGAGGAACTCCGGAATGGTCCGGAGATAAAGTTTGATATATATGATAATAGTGTTTGGTCACCGGAAGGGTTCCGGAAATCACCGGAAGGGGTTCCGGATGTTTCCCGAAATGTTTGGGTACGAGAACACTTTATTTGGGCCAAAGGGGAAAGCCCACAAGGTTTTTGGAAAGCGCAAAAGGAAGTTTTGCGGAGTCCAGGGGCCAGACGCCAGGGTCCCTGGCGTCTGGGTCCAGACGCCGGGATCCCTGGCGTCTGGCCCTGGAGTCCGAGAAGGACTCTTGCCTATCGGGTGAAACCGACTTTGTGGAGACTTTTACTCCAAGTTTCGACCCCAGGGCTCAAGATATAAATAGAGGGGCAGGGCTAGCACCAAAGACAGATCAAGAAACACAAGTTGATCCACGTGATCTATTCCTTAGCCGTGTGCGGTGCCCCCAGCCACCATAGTCCTCGATAATACTGTAGCGGTGTTAGGCGAAGCCCTGCTGCTGTAGTACATTCAAGATCGTCACCACGCCATCGTGCTGACGGAACTCTTCCTCGACGCTTTGCTGGATCGGAGCCCGAGGATCGTCATCGAGCTGAACGTGTGCTAAGAACTCGGAGGTGCCGGAGTAACGGTGCTTGGATCGGTCGGATCGGGAAGAAGACGTACGACTACTTCCTCTACGTTGTGTCAACGCTTCCGTTGCGATCTACAAGGGTACGTAGATCATACTCTCCCCTCGTTGCTATGCATCACCATGATCTTGAGTGTGCGTAGGAATTTTTTTAAAATTATACAACCCAACAGTGGCATCCGAGCCTAGGTTATTTATGTTGATGTTATATGCACGAGTAGAACAAAGTGAGTTGTGGGCGATATAAGTCATACTACCTACCAGCATGTCATACTTTGGTTCGGCGGTATTGTTGGACGAGACGACCGGACCAACATTACGCGTACTCTTACGCGAGACCGGTTCCCCCGACGTGCTTTGCACATAGGTGGCTTGCGAGCGACTGTCTCTCCAATTTTAGTTGAACCAAGTATGGCTACGCCCGGTCCTTGCGAAGGTTAAAACGGAGTCTATTTGACAAACTATCATTGTAGTTTTGATGCGTAGGTGAGATTGGTTCTTGCTTAAGCCCGTAGCAGCCACGTAAAACTTGCAACAACAAAGTAGAGGACGCCTAACTTGTTTTTGCAGGGCATGTTGTGATGTGATATGGTCAAGACGTGATGCTAAATTTTATTGTATGAGATGATCATGTTTTGTAACCGAGTTATCGGCAACTGGCAGGAGCCTTATGGTTGTTGCTTTATTGTATGCAATGAAATCACGATGTAATGCTTTACTTTATTACTAAGCGGTAGTGATAGTCGTGGAAGCATCAAGCTTGGCGAGAGCGACAAACGATGCTACGATGGAGATCAAAGGTGTCGCGCCGGTGACGATGGTGATCACGACGGTGCTTCGAAGGATGGAGATCACAAGCACAGATGATTGATGCCATATCATATCACTTATATGATTGCATGTGATGTTATCTTTTCATCTTATCTTTTTGATTGACGGTAGCATTATAAGATGATCTCTCACTAAATTATCAAGAAGTGTTCTCCCTGAGTATGCACCGTTGCCAAAGTTCGTCGTGCCCAGACACCACGTGATGATCGGGTGTGATAGGCTCTACGTTCAAATACAACGGGTGCAAAACAGTTGCACACGCGGAATACTCAGGTTATACTTGACGAGCCAAGCATATACAGATATGGCCTCGGAACACGGAGACCGAAAGGTCGAGCGTGAATCATATAGTAGATATGATCAACATAGTGATGTTCACCAATGAAACTACTCCATCTCACGTGATGATCGGACATGGTTTAGTTGATTTGGATCACGTGATCACTTAGAGGATTAGAGGGATGTCTATCTAAGTGGGAGTTCTTAAGTAATATGATTAATTGAACTTAAATTATCATGAACTTAGTCCTGGTAGTATTTTACAAATTATGTTGTAGATCAATAGCTCACTTTGTTGCTTCCCTGTGTTTATTTTGATATGTTCCAAGAGAAAATTGTGTTGAAAGATGTTAGTAGCAAAGATGCGGATTGGATCCGTGATCTGAGGTTTATCCTCATTGCTGCACAGAAGAATTATGTCCTTGATGCACCGCTAGGTGACGGACCTATTGCAGGAGCAGATGCGGACGTTATGAACGTTTGTCTAGCTCAATATGATGACTACTTGATAGTTTAGTGCACCATGCTTAATGGCTTAGAAGCGGGACTTCAAAGACATTTTTGAACGTCATGGAGCATATGAGATTTTCCAGGAGTTGAAGTTAATATTTCAAGCAAATACCCAAGTTGAGAGATATGAAGTCTCCAACAAGTTCTATAGCCAAAAGATGGAGGAGAATCGCTCAACTAGTGAGAATGTGCTCAGATTGTCTGAGTACTACAATCGCTTGAATCAAGTGGGAGTTAATCTTCCAGATAAGATAGTGATTGACAGAATTCTCTAGTCACCATCACCAAGTTAGTAGAACTTCGTGATGAACTATGATATGCAAGGGATAACGAAAATAATTCCCAAGCTCTTCGTGATGCTGAAATCGATGAAGGTAGAAATCAAGAAAAACATCAACTGTTGATGGTTAACAAGACCACTAGTTTCAAGAAAAGGGCAAAGGGAAGAAGGGGAACTTCAAGAAGAACGGCAAGCAAGTTGCTGCTCAAGTGAAGAAGCCCAAGTCTGGTCCTAAGCCTGAGACTAAGTGCTTCTACTGCAAAGGGACTGGTCACTGGAAGCGGAACTACCCCAAGTGATTGGCGGATAAGAAGGATGGCAAAGTGAACATAAGTATATTTGATATACATGTTATTGATGTGTACTTTACTAGTGTTTATAGCAACCCTCAGTATTTGATACTAGTTCAGTTGCTAAGAGTAGTAACTCGAAACGGGAGTTGCAGAATAAACAGAGACTAGTTAAGGGTGAAGTGACGATGTGTGTTGGAAGTGGTTCCAAGATTGATATGATCATCATCGCACACTCCCTATACTTTCGGGATTAGTGTTGAACCTAAATAAAGTGTTATTTGGTGTTTGCGTTGAGCATGAATATGATTTGATCATGTTTATTGTAATACGGTTATTCATTTAAGTAAGAGAATAAATTGTTGTTCTGTTTACATGAATAAAACCTTATATGGTTACACACCCAATGAAAATAGTCGTATGGATCTCGATCGTATGTGATACACATATTCATAATATTGAAACCAAAAGATGCAAAGTTAATAATGATAGTGCAACTTATTTGTGGCACTGCCGTTTAGGTCATATTGGTGTAAAGCGCATGAAGAAACTCCATGCTGATGGGACTTTTCGGGAATCACTTGATTATGAATCATTTGCTTGCGAACCATGCCTCATGGGCAAAGACTAAGACTCCGTTCTTCGACAATGGAGCGAGCAACAGACTTGTTGGAAATAATACATACTGATGATGTGGTCCGATGAATATTGAGGCTCGCGACAGTATCATTATTTTCTGATCTTCACAGATGATTTGAGCAGATATGAGTATATCTACTTGATGAATACATAAGTCTGAAACATTTGAAAAGTTCAAAGAATTTCAGAGTGAAGTTGAAAATCATCGTAACAAGAAAATAAAGTTTCTACGATCTGATCGTAGAGAAGAGTATTTGAGTTACGAGTTTGGCCTTCAGTTAAAAACAATGTGAAATAGTTTCACTACTCACGCCACCCTGGAACACCACAGAGTAATGGTGTGTCCGAACGTCAACGCGTACTTTATTAGATATGGTGCGATCTATGATGTCTCTTACCGATCTACCACTATCGTTTGGGGTTATGCATTAGAGACAGCTGCATTCACGTTAAATAGGGCACCATCTAAATCCGTTGAGACGACACCGTATGAACTATGGTTTGGCAAGAAACCAAAGCTTGTCGTTTCTTAAAGTTTGGGGTTGCGATGCTTATGTGAAAAAGTTTCATCCTGATAAGCTCAAACCCAAATCGGAGAAATGTGTCTTCATAGGATACCCAAAGAAACTATTGGGTACACCTTCTATCACAGATCCGAAGGCAAGACTTTCGTTGCTAAATTCAGAATTTCTAGAGAAGGAGTTTCTCTCGAAAGAAGTGAGTGGGAGGAAAGTAGAACTTGATGAGGTAACTGTACCTGCTCCCTTATTGGAAAGTAGTTCATCACAGAAATCTGTTCCTGGTGACTACTACACCAATTAGTGAGGAAGCTAATGATGATGATCATGTAACACCAATTAGTGAGGAAGCTAATGATGATGATCATGTAACTTCAGATCAAGTTACTACCGAACCTCGTAGGTAAACCAGAGTGAGATCCGCACCAGAGTGGTACTGTGATCCTGTTCTGGAGGTCATGTTACTTGACCATGACGAGCCTACGAACTATGAGGAAGCGATGATGAGCCCAGATTCCGCGAAATGCCTTGAGGCCATGAAATCTGAGATGAGATCCATGTATGAGAACAAAGTATGGAATTTGATTAACTTGCCCATTGATCGGCGAGCCATTAAGAGTAAATGGATCTTCAAGAGGAAGACGGACGCTGATAGTAGTGTTACTATCTACAAAGCTAGAATTGTCGCAAAAAGGTTTTCGACAAGTTCAAAGTGTTGACCACGATGAGAATTTCTAACTTGTATCTATGCTTAAGTCTGTCCGAATCATGTTAGCAATTGCCGCATTTTATGAAATCTGGCAAATGGATAAAAAAACTGCATTCCTTAATAGGATTTATTAAAGAAGAGTTGTATATGATGCAACCAGAAGGTTTTGTCAATCCTAAAGGTACTAACAAAATATGCAAGCTCCAGCGATCCATCTATGGACTAGTGCAAGCATCTCGGAGTTGGAATATACGCTTTGATGAGTTGATCAAAGCATATAGTTTTATACAGACTTGCGGTGAAGCCTGTATTTACAAGAAAGTGAGTGGGAGCACTACAACATTTCTGATAAGTATATGTATGCCATATTGTTGATCGGAGATGATGTAGAATTATTCTGCAAAGCATAAAAGAATGTTTGAAAGGAGTTTTTTCAAAGAAAGACCTCGGTGAAGCTGCATACATATTGAGCATCAAGATCTATAGAGATAGATCAAGACGCTTGATAAGTTTTTCAATGAGTACATACCTTGACAAGATTTTGAAGTAGTTCAAAATGGAACAGTCAAAGAAGGAGTTTTTTCCTGTGTTACAAGGTGTGAAGTTGAGTAAGACTCAAAACCCGACCACGGCAGAAGATAGAAAGAGAATGAAAATCATTCCGCCTCAGCCATAGGTTCTATAAAGTATGCCATGCTGTGTACCAGACCTATTGTATACCCTGCCCTGAGTTTGGCAAGGGAGTACAATAGTGATCTAGGAGTAGATCACTGGACATTGGCCAAAATTATCCTTAGTGGAATAAGGATATGTTTCTCGATTATGGAGGTGACAAAAGGTTCATCGTAAAGGGTTACGTCGATGCAAGTTTTGACACTGATCCAGATGACTCTAAATCTCAATCTGGATACATATTGAAAGTGGGAGCAATTAGCTAGAGTAGCTTCGTGCAGAGCATTGTTGACATAGAAATTTGCAAAATACGTACGGATCTGAATGTGGTAGACCCGTTGACTAAACTTCCCTCACAAGCAAAACATGATCACACCTTAGTACTCTTTGGGTATTAATCACATAGTGATGTGAACTAGATTATTGACTCTAGTAAACCCTTTGGGTGTTGGTCACATGACGATGTTGATGAGGACATCAATACCATTGTTACACCCACAGCCCCTACTGTTACATATACTGGACCAATTACTAGAGCTTGCGCACGCCAATTAAATTACCAGGTACTTTCGTTTCTTGGTAATGATTCTAATGTTCATGAGATTATGATGCTGCCTAAATTGGATACATTTGTTTTGCTTACAAATGAAGGTCCTAGCTTGGAGAAGGATGAACATTGGAGCAAGAACACGAATGGAGTTGATGGCATGCGCAAGGGGATCAGGAACGGAGTTACAAGTGATGATTTCAGGACTTTGAAGCCGCCATAAGGAGTGCATGAAGCCTTGGACGAAATATACAAGATGCCACTTCATAATATTCGTCCATAGGCTATTCTAGGTGCTGCGTCACCTTATTAATGGGCCAGGCCCATGTAATTTCGAAATACTTAAGTATAGGCTATTTTTAGAGTCCGTATGTGTGGGGAAACAAGAGTTAGGGTTGGTTTCGGACCCCACCCTCAAGGGCCACGAAATTCCCCTCTCTTCCTCCATATATACAGCCCTTAGGGCGTCGTTTAGACTTGGGTTTTGTTTAGATTAAAAGTTCGCCATAGCTGCAACTTCGCGTACTTCGTTTGTGTCCAACGACCAGACCAAGACGTCACAGAACCCCACCTTGATCAATAAAGCTTTCATCTTATATTCGCAATATCCAGATTGCAATCTCAGTTTCTTGCTTGTTCTTCGTTTGCTCGCAGGAAACAGGCCCTCGTGGTCAGGTTGATCGTGCTCCGGCGTGGTCAATAACCCCTCGGAAGTTGGTTTAGCGAATGCTAAGGCGCGACGTCTCGCACGTTCGTAGTCGGATCGTCAAGGTCGACTCCCACAGAAAACGATAGCCACCATCTCATCGAAACATCGGGACACCTTTGCCTCTATCACTGAGAGGTTTTGAAGGAATTTCCAAAATCTCACCCGTGGGTATATATATCCTGACCCTGTCGGTGTGACCGAGTGGAACAACTCGGTGGCACCGAGATGCAGAATCGCAAGTGGTTGCTGCAACTCGGTGTGACCGAAAAGTTCTAATCGGTTTCACCGAGATTGAAAACCTAGATCAACTTAGTGATCTCGGTGTGACCGAAATGGATGACTCGGTCATACCGAAATGCACAAAGAGGTTTTGGAAGTTTAAGTCTATGACGAATCGAGGACTCCAAGTGCTCCTCACACAGAGTGGTTCGAATCTGACTTGATCAAACTTTGTGATGTAGCATGAATAGAGTTTGAGACGAGAAAAGCATAGATAGCTAGAGGGAGTTCTTAGGCATTCTTGTCCATCCATTTGGCAAAAGAGAAAAAAGCCAAACAGTCAAAGCAACAAATGGATGTCCTCGAATGAGTAAAATATGCATCCAACATGCTCACACAATAAGATGGCAAATGAAATATGTGACAAAGCATGCACAATCACTCTAGCATCTATCAAGCAATTTGGCAATGACTGGATTATCTATATATGAGTATATTGACTTAGGAGTCAAATGAGAACATTAGATCGTAGGTCATACTCATCATTTAAGCACAAGTGGGGTTGCCACTTTTACATAAAGCATTGTTGTGTTCACACCATTAGAGTTGCTTTAGCTCAATTGATTAGAGTAAAGCTCCCCCTAGATGTGATATCCCCCCTAAGAGGGATGAACTAACCTTGGGTTTTGCCGATGATGACTTCATGTAGGTGTTGAAAATGTAGATGCTCAATGTTGATGTAGATCTTTTGGAGCAATCCTTTGGAGTGACTTGCACTTTCAATACCTACACGGGTTAGTCCCACAAGGAACAAACAAGGATATCCATAGACATAGAGTGATGTTCACATAGGATGATGTCCATGAAAGCATTAGGTTACCTTGTCCCTTGTCTTACCAACAAGAGGGTTAGTGACTCCTTGAACTAGTGTAAGATATGGAAGTTGTTTACACTTGTCCTCACCAAAATGATATGAGTGAAGTATGTTGGCGGAGTCACCCACAAGAACTTTCTAGTTCTTCTTCTTAGGGATCCACACCATCTTGATGGGAATCCTTGGAGTTGTAGTCATACTTGATGAAGTAGAACTTGATGTAGTCTTGGGAACCCACTTGACCAAGGCTTTGGGAGCTTCCTCAAATGCATCAATCTCCTCTTGAAGCTTGCCTTGCCTTTTTGCTTGTGGTCTTGTGGTGCAAGATCATCTTGAGCTTGTGTTCCTTGGAAAGAAGTAGGATCATACTTCTCTTGTTGAGGAACAAATTTCGTCTTGGGGTATTGATCTTCTTCCCACTCAACTCCATTGGCATTTGTTAGAAGGGAGAGAGGGATTTGGTGGAATAGTTGATGTATTGCTTGAGCCTCATGGGCATATATATAGGAGTACATGATCTACTTGGAGTATAAGGCAAGCCAGAATATTTCCTAGTCTAACCTATGTTTCCTAATACAATCATGTTACTCAACATCCCCCCGTAGTCACAACGGTAGCGACGCAGACGGTGAGACTGGAGAAGAATCCGAAGGCAAGCCGACGGACACCCCCCACAATCGTAACGGTCTATGCATCGCGGAGTCGTGACTGGAGTGGCAACCGGCGAGGTTGCTCAAGCAAGGCGGTAGCCCTTTGTGCCGTTTGTCGAGGTAGCCGAGAGCGTTGGTGGTGGAGCCGTGGTCGAGGTAGCCGTGCGAAGAATGCCGTGGTCGATGTCGAGTCAGGGTGACCGGTGTCGAGGAAGTCGCCGTGGAGCCGCGGGCGCATGGAGGCGCCGAGTTAGCATGGGCGCAATGGTGTCGAAGTAGTGGTGCGCCGGGAAGAAGATGTGGTTGACGACGCGTCGCGGCGGGTTTGCCAAGCCCAGGGACACATCATGGACGAAGGCACGCACCGGTGTTGCCAGCACCGGGCATGCATAGATGGATGAAGACGAAGTTGACGAAGTGCCGACCAGGCTTGCCAGGCCCGGTGTTGCCAGCACCGGGCATGCGTAGATGAGGGACCTGCACGAGTTGTATGCCATGTCGGAGAAGTCGGAGGGGCCAGCAGAGAAGAACTCGATGACGATTGCGGCGTCCATCGGCATGGGGCCGATGTCACCAATGGTGGTCGGAGTAGACGAAGTGGTCAGGGGTAGATGATGGCGACAGGCTGGTGCTTGGACGAAGACGAATGGGGTGGACGGGTGGCGGTGGCGGCTACGAAGGTAGCAGCTGCGGCGGCCAAAGAAGAGCGGCGGCGGCTAGGTTAGGAGTGCGGCGGCGGTGCTCGAAGTAGGCGAAGAACCCTGACAGCGTGACGAAGACCGGCGCGGACGGTGGAGTTCCCGCGCCAAGGAAGAAGGCGCGGCGCATACCACAGGAGGTCGATGCGCGGTGACGGCGGAGTGGACCGCGGGTCGCGACGCTCCGGCCCGAAGGGGCGACACAGCGGTGGCAGGCGGGTCGGGGTGACGGCGGGAAGACCACTGGGCGGCGGCGGGGACCGCGGGCCCTGATGCTGCAGCCCGAAGGGGCGACACAACGGCGGTTCGCGAGTCGGTGCAACCGCGGGGATGGCCTCGGGGTGGCGGCGGGGACCGCATATCGCGACACTACGGCCCGAAGGGGCGATGCAGCGGCGATGCACGAGTCGATGTAGCCGCGAGGAGAACCACGGGGCGACGCAACGGCAGCCCGATGCTTGATCAGTGGAGAGGCGCGCTGAACTCGGGGACGATCTTCACGGGACCTGCGGAGGCGCGTGTAACCGACGGGCGAGGTCAGTCGCGCGGCATAGATGAGGCAGATCGCGGTGGCGAGCGGGTGATCAAGCCGATCACGCATGAGGTCGGGGACGCCGCTCGGTGGACGCGTGGTGACGGCGGAGTCCGAGATGAAGCCGGCGACGATGGACAGCGTGGGACGTCGTGCGGACGAGCTTGTCAGCACCAGCACCCAGGCTGCCAAAGCAACGCCGGCACCCGGGCAGCGAGGCCCGAGCGACCAACGGAGCAGCGGCGCCCGAGTTGAGGCAGCCGACACAGCCGTCCTGACGCAGCTGAGGATGAGGCCGGCGAGGTAGACCGCCGGGCCGCCGTGCATACGAGGCGGAGGCGGGTGATGTGGATCGATGGGCGGGCCGGCGCGCGAGCGACGGCTATGATTGGCCATTGCATGGCGCGAGGCCACCGGGTCGGGGCGACGCAGGCGTCCCGGTCGGAGCAGGGCGGTGATGGCCAGCGCAGGGCGACGGACGGACCGATGCGCGGACGGCGACTCGCCGTGACAGGCCGCCTCGGCGCGCGTGGCCACCGGGTCGGAGCAGAGGCCGGCTGGTCACTGCGGGGTCGGAGTAGAGGCGCCCGGGGTCGACGGCGGCGGTGGACGACGCAAACCAATCAAGAATAGATTGGAAGACCAAAAAGAAACCACCGATCAAGTTGACCGGCGGGAGAGAGAAAACCTCGGAGCAAGGGCTCGGGAAAAAGACTCTCTAGGGAAGCCGACCAACACGGCCGGTGGACGAACCCTAGGTACGAGTGGCGCGGCCCCCGGCAGCGGTCATGGAGGCCGACCGCCCCCGGGGTGGCGCACGGGTGCGGAAGCGGCGACAGCTAGGGTTTAGGATCGACTTGCGATAGATACCATGTTAGAAGGGAGAGAGGGATTTGGTGGAATAGTTGATGTATTGCTTGAGCCTCGTGGGCATATATATAGGAGTACATGATCTACTTGGAGTACAAGGCAAGCCAGAATATTTCCTAGTCTGACCTATGTTTCCTAATACAACCACGTTACTCAACAGCATTGAACTTTCATTCAAAACCAACACCTTGACTCTTCCGGTGTCTTCCTTGCTTGCGTACAATTTCCTCAAATTGCTTACTTTCGGCAAGGCTCTTGTAAACACCTTTCTCTACAATTCCCTTCAATAAGCTATTTTCTTGCTCAAGTGTAACTTGGCTAAGAGAATCATTATTGGAATCAAGAGAACTACTAGAAGCAACATCATTGGGTTTAGCATGATTATTGTTACTACTAGAAGAAGAATCTTTCTTACTCTTGTTGCTAGATTTAACTTGTGGCATGTAAGTAGACAAGAGTAAATGCTTGGCAATGTAAGAAGAACTTTTCTTGTGAAGATCATCATTGATCGCTTTTAAGAACCCATGCTCTTGCTCAAGGTTGAGCTTTTCGAAGCATAACTTCTCATGAGTCTTTAAAAGTTCTCTATGATTTTCCAAGGTAGTTTCATGAGCTAACTTAAGAGTGTTTAACTCTTTAGTTAGATGCTCAATCTCCTTCTTATCATCGTCATTCGTTTTGTCTTGATTAGCATGATTAATAACAAGTTCATCATAGTTTTCATCACTAGAATTGTCAACAAGTAAATCATCATCACCTAGCAAGTCACCTTCATCACTATTGAAATCAACATACTTGGGGTGTGATACCTTTGGGCCTTTAGCCATGAAGCATCTTCCAATTCCTTCATTTGGTGACTCAAATATGTCATAGGAGTTGGTTGACACAAGTGCTAGACCGGCAACACCTTCATCTTGAGTATATTCGGAGTCGGAGTGATAACTTCTCTCGGAGTGATCGTCCGAGTCGGAGCCGGATACCCATTCACCAACGTGAGCTTGATGTCTTCGTTTTGTGTAGCTCCTTGATGATTTGTCCTTCCTTTTCGAATCCTTGCTTCTCTGTGATGTTCTTCATTCATAACGATCATCTCTACTCCTTCTCTCTCTTGGTGGTGATTCTTCTCTCCTACTCCTTCTTTTGGGAGAATCTTCTCTTCTTTTGTAGGGAGCCGTACACTCATTGGAGTAGTGTCTGGGTCTTCCACAATTGTAGCAATTACGTTCACGACTTGAAGATCTTTTGTCATTGTAGGACCTTGACTTGGAACTTCTTTCCTTGCTTCTACTCTTGTAGAACTTGTTGAAGATCTTCACCATTAGGCTCAATTCTTCATTGAAGTTTTGTTTCTCACTTGATGCTGTGGGAGCATCACATGAGGCTTTGTAAGCACCACTTGACTTGTTGTGAAGCTCTTCATTATCCTTGAGTAACATCTCATGAGAAACAATCCTTCCAATGACTTCCGTTGGCTTGAGATCTTTGTAATTGGGCATCATTTGGATCAATGTGCACACGGTATCATATTTTCCATCCAAGGCTCTTAGGATCTTCTTGATGATGAATCTATCGGTCATCTCTTCACTTCCTAAGCCAGCAATCTCATTTGTGATGAGAGCAAGCCTAGAGTACATTTCAGTGACACCTTCACCATCCTTCATTTTGAACTTGTCAAGTTGACTTTGAAGAACATCCAATTTGGATTCCTTGACGGAGTTGGTATCTTCGTGCATATCAATCAAAGTATCCCAAATTTCCTTTGCATTCTCAAGACGGCTGATTTTGTTGAATTCTTTGGGGCACAATCCGTTGAAGAGAATATCACAAGCTTGAGTATTGTATTGCAGCATCTTTAACTCTTCTGCGCTAGCCTCACGGTTCGGTTCTCTCCCATTAAAGAATTCACCTTGCAAGCCAATACACACAATAGCCCAAACGGCGGGGTTATGTCCAAGAATATGCATTTTCATCTTATGCTTCCAACTAGCAAAATTAGTACCATCAAAGTAAGGACCTCTACGGTGGTAATTTCCCTCACTAGACGCCATACTCTCCTAGGTTGTGAAACGCTATGATCACCAAAGCTATGGAAATCAAGGCAAATGGAGACCAAAGCTCTGATACCACTTATAGGATCGAAAGTATGTCTAGAGGGGGGTGATTAGACTACTTGACCAAATAAAAATCTAGCCTTTTCCCAATTTTAAGTCTTGGCAGATTTTAGCAACTTAGCACAAATCAAGTAATCAACCTACACATGCAATTCTAAGAGTATAGAAGCAGAATGTAAAACAATTGCATATGAAGGTAAAGAGAGGAGTTTGAGGGAGCAAACGCAATGTAGACACGGAGATTTTTGGCGTGGTTCCGATAGGTGGTGCTACCATACATCCACGTTGATGGAGACTTCAACCCACGAAGGGTAACTGTTGCTTGAGTCCATGGAGGGCTCCACCCACGAAGGGTCCACGAAGAAGCAACCTTGTCTATCCCACCATGGCCATTGCCCATGAAGGACTTGCCTCACTAGGGTAGATCTTCACGAAGTAGGCGATCTCCTTGCCCGTACAAATTCCTTGGTTCAACTCCACAATCTTGACGGAGGCTCCCAAGTGACACCTAACCAATCTAGGAGACACCACTCTCCAAAAGGTAATAGATGGTGTGTTGATGATGAACTCCTTGCTCTTGTGCTTCAAGTGGTAGTCTCCTCAACACTCAACTCTCTCTCATAGGATTTGATTTGGTAGAAAGATGATTTGAGTGGAAAGCAACTTGAGTAAGGCTAGAGATCAAGATTTATGTGGTTGGATTGGAATATCTTGACCTCAACACAAGTGTAGGTGGTTCTCTCTCAGAAAATGTATGTTGGAAGTGTAGGCATATTCTGATGGCTCTCTCCACGAATGAAGAGTGGGTGGAGGGGCATATATAGTCTCCACACAAAATCTAACCGTTACACACAAATCACCAAACTCGGTGGGACCGAATCATATAACTCGGTCAGAAGTTCAAAATGTGAACGTTAAGATTTTCGGTGGGACCAATATGTCAACTCGGTGGGACCGATTCCATTAGGGTTAGGGCATAACGTAATCTTGGTGAGACCGATTACACAAACTCGGTGGGACCGATTTTGGTAATAGGCAAACAGAGAGTTGGTCAGGCAAACTCGGTGGGACCGATTCGCTCATCTCGGTTAGACCGAAACATTACGAAGGGGAAACAAAGAGTTTGCATTGCAATCTTGGTGGGACCGATCGCTCATCTCGGTTGGACCGAAACGTTACGAAGGGAAACAAAGAGTTTGCAATCCCATCTCGGTGAGACCGAGATCCCTATCGGTGAGACCGGAGTGACTAGGGTTTCTGGCAGTAGCTATGTCAAGTGAACTCGGTGGCGCCGGATAGAAGATTTCGGTGGGGCCGAGTTTGACTTTTGGTTTGGGACATATGTGGATATGAGAAAGTAGTTGAGGGTTTTTGGAGCATATCACTAAGCATTTTGAGCAACCAACTCATTAAGCAACACGTCACCCCCTTTTAATAGTATTGGCTTTTCCTATGGACTCAATGTGATCTTGGATCACTAAAAGTAAATGTAGAGTCTTGTTCTTTGAGCTTGAGCCAATCTTTTGTCCTTAGCATTTTGAGGGGTCCACTTTCTAATCCATGCCATGCCAACCATTGAGCTTTTCCTGAAATATTTATCTTCAAGTAGGATTAGCTCAATGAGCTATATGTTGTTAGGAATTACCAAAACCACCTAGGGATAGTTGCACTTTTAGAAACGTGTGTAACCATGCACACAGTTGCCGTTTGCAAAGCATGTGTGATGTCAGACAATATCACAAACGGTGCAGGGAAACTAAATGTGTGTGATTGTCACCCTATCGTAAATGGTTTACAATCATGAACTGTTTGTGATGTGCGGTGCATCGTAAATGTAGAGCCAGTTTGGTATGTGCCTGGGTTGCTCCTGGTTTTAGGTAAAACCACATAAGTCCGACTGTGATGGTAATGCCGGCACACACGAGTAGCAAGGATGGAGCATTTACGATATTAGATATATGCCAAATAGATGTGTGAAAAATCACGTTTGGGAAAGGTGCGGGCATCACATACGCTTTGTTCTAGAAAACTTATGCATTCCTACTCCCTATCCCCGACAGTTTCTGGGTCGTGTGGGAAGGACCGCCTTATCGCCAACACTCACTAGGCGATGGTTTAAAATGTCATCACGGAAAGGGGTTAAAAACCGTTTGTATAGCAGCTCGATGTACCAGTGCTTCTTCTCTCTCTTTGATCTTCAATACAATGTTCTCCTTGATGTTCTTGGAGATCTGTTCGATTTAATCATTTTTGGTTGTGTGTTTGTTGGGATCCGATGAATTGTGGGTCTATGATCAAATTATCTATGAATATTATTCGAGTCTTCTCTGAACTCTTTGATGCATGATTATTATAGCTTTGTATTTCTCTTCGATCTAACTATTTGGTTTGGCCAACTAGATTGATTTATCTTGCAATGGGAGAGATGCTTTGTGATGGGTTCGATCTTGCGGTGCTCAATCCCAGTGACCGAAGGGGACATGACACGTATTTGTATCATTGCCATTAAGGATAAAATGATGGGTTTTATTCATATTGATTGGATTTACTTTTTCTACATCATGTCATCTTGCTTAAGGCGTTACTCCGTTTTTTTATGAACTTAATACTCTAGATGCATGCTGGATAGCAGTCGATGTGTGGAGTAATAGTAGTAGTTGCAGGCAGGAGTCGGTCTACTTGTCTCGGATGTGATGCCTATATACATGATCATTGCCTTGGATATCATCATAATTATTCGCTTTTCTATCAATTTCCCAACAGTAATTTGTTTATCCAACATATGCTTTTTGTTCGAGAGAGAAGCCTCTAGTGAAAATTGTGGCCCCCGGGTCTATCTTTATCATATATTAAAATCCAAAAACACCTTGCTACAATTTATTTACTTTTATTTTTTTGTGTTTTCTTATCTATATATCACTATGAGATTTGATCGACAACCCCTTGTTTGTGTTGGGTGCAAGTATTAGTTATTTTGTGTGCAGGCGCTATTCACGAGGTGTCGCGTGGTTCTCCTACTAGATTGATAACCTTGGTTCTTAACTGAGGGAAATACTTATCTCTACTGTCTTGCACCATCCTCTCCTCTTCGGGGAAATCCAACGCAACTCACAAGTAGCAGGAAGAATATCGGATGGCGTTGTCGGAGAGACATCACCAACATCTATAAAGTACCATCGCATAAACTTTCATATCTTTGCATTTACTTTCATTTTCCATTGGCCACTCGTTTTCATCTCCCCCACTTCTATAACATTTTCACAAAAACACAAAACATGTTTTTTTGCCTTTTTGTTTGTTTGTTTGCTTGCTTTTATTGCCTTCATGTCAACACACCAAAAACAGAAAAGAAAAAGCATAAGTAAAGAGAATATTTGAATAAGCTCAGAAGAGAAGAGAGGTAAGAGATCTTTTTTGAAAAGAAAGTTGTAGAGAAAAATCTTTCCTATGGGCTTTCCAGTTTCTGGGGGTTACGTCCTACAATCAACATGTGCTCTGATACCATCTTATAGCGACCCGACCTCAGACGGTCAAGTCTCTGTGCTTCTGTGTCATCCCTGGATCGGTATGCTGACACACACAATACTCGAGGATTTATAACAGAGGTAAATCACATGTATAAACTAACGTAAATACTATTACCACAATCCAAATAGCGGAAGTAACAACAAGGTTGTGGATTCCCATCAACACCAACGGCAAAGTTGAGTGTAGAAATCGTAACCCTAACGTATCACTTACTCGTCATAAGAATCCAGCAACATGAGACGTTGCAGCCACAAAAGGTCAGTACATTGAATGTACTGGCCAATTCACACTGTAGAGCAATGCTGAATAATGGCTATCACTACATGCATATTTGGCTGGTGGAGAGCTCTAAGTTTATTTTTGCATAAAGCCAATTTTTCCCTACATCAAAGGAATAAATTTTATTTAACTACCAATTAAGCTGAAAATTATTGAGAAGGTTCCTCCAACTCAATCCCAATTAGAAGTTAACAACCCAACAAATTAATTTAAAGTGATGAGATCCATATGATAATCCAAGAACTAGATACTCAAGATGTCCATAACCGGGGACACGGCTAACCATGATTAGTTTGTACACTCTGCAGAGGTCTGCACACTTTTCCCCACAAGACTCGATCTCCTCCGTTGGATTTCTTGCACAACATGGTGTTTGAGGAAACGGATGACCGAGACACAGTCTTTCAGAAACATTAACTCTTTACTCTGGGTGGACAGTTACACCTACTTTCCCCTACATCTGCTAGCCCACCACTGAAAGAGGTCATGCAACATACTCAACTATTCTAGAGCCCATAATAGCTTGTGGCTGCACACAGAAGTTTCTAGCATGAATAATCTTATGATCCCTTTGAGCCTGGGTGGCATTCCATAGGGTGATCACACGGGTCCTCCGGGATCCCCTTGGGCAATCACTGGGTTCTCCAGGTGCCCGGGCAGACCACTGGGTGCTCCAGGGTGCCCCTACCATTCCACCCAAATGTGTATTAAAGTATCCACCTTAAGTTAACCATTAAATAATAACTCTCACATCTGTCATGAATCACTCAAATGCAAACCACGTCTACAAGCATAGCATGGCAATACAAGCATATCGTAGAAGTAATTCCCAAGGGTTTTAATGCAGGACAATAGGTTCCTACCTCATCAACTACTTCTCAGTACCCACATGTTATCAGGTCCTAACCATGCAGTATTCGAGGGTTGAAACTAATGCATAAAAACTGGGTATGAAAGGGATATTATCAAAGTGTGAACTTGCCTTGTACAGTTGATGAAGATGATTCGCACTCCTAACTCTTGATAGTTCTACTCGTCACACTCCGTTCAATCTATTGGGAGCAAGCAATAGTAACCACACATAAGCAATCACTCAAAAGACCGAGAGGAATGAAGAAAACAATTCAGAAAACATCATAAACCAAGAAAATAACTCTTGCAACATAAAACAATTCCTAACAGTACCAAAATTAGGTGGATTTGGCCTTATCAGAAAGTTCAAGTCAAGAGCTTCGTTTTGCAAAAAGAATCATCTAAATCGGAGTTATAAAACTCAAGTTATGATCAAACAAAGTTCAAATAGAAATCTGTTTGTATTCAAATTTTAAAACTTTCAAAAACATGTTTAAGTTGTTTTACTGGATAGAGGGGATTATAACGAAGAAGTGGGCGTTGGTTTCATTGGATTTGGACCAACGAGCGAAAAGTAACGAAGGTTTAAAGAACATGGACTAATTTGTAAAGAAAATAATTACAGATAGGTCCCTGGCCGAAAATAAAAAGAAAAAGACTAAATAACGAAAGTTCGCTACCGAATGCTAATGAACGAAAACGTTTGCTACAAATCCTAAACTAGCGAACGTCCACTAATTAACTTAACTAATAAATAAAACCGGCTTTAGAAGAAAAACCAAAGGAAACCTAAAAAATTAAACCGGAGTGGGGCAGTTTATATCGGTTCGGGGGTTTTCCGACAAAAACCGGCGGCGGCGGTTTTTAGGCGGCAGCGGCGGATCGGCGAGCTCCGGCGGGCGGCGCGGGGGTTGGATCGGGCGACAGCTTCGGCGGCTTTCCGCGGCGGCGAACGTCGGTGAGGGCGGCGCGGCGACGGCGCAGGCGAACGGCGGCAACGGCGCAAGCAGGCGGCAGCGGCGCAAGGCAGCAGCGGCGGCAGTGCACGGGAGATGCGGCGGCGGTGGCTCGGCGAGATGCTGGAGGGGCGGCAGCGCGAGCAAAGAGAGGGAAAGGTCGGCGGCGCTATTTAAAGGCCCCGGGGAGAGGTGGTGGCGTGAGCGAGGGGCAGAGGAGGCGGCGGCGGACTCCGGGGAGGACTCCCTGTCGGGGACGGCAGGGATGGCGGTGGCGGGCTGGGCCGGCCCAGTTCGGCGGAGAATATATATTTTTTAAACACAACGAAAAATAAAATAAAGCGAAATAAAATAAAATAGAACCTAGGCATATAATATATCCAAATTTTCAGAAAAAGATTTTCTACAACCTGAACATTTTTCTAGCGTCAAATAAAATACAAACAAATTCAAATAAATCAAACACTGCTACTCCTCTAATAAAATCCAAAGAAAATCATTTTCAAAATACTAAAATAATTTCAAATTTATTTTCTCCAATTTTCTAATGTAGGGAATCATTTTACCCTAATTTCCATATATTTTATTTTTGGAGAAAAATAGTTTGAATAAAACCCAAATAACTCCAAAATTAAAATAATTCCATAGGGACTTTTAAATTGGATTCTTTGAAACTCCCAACTCATATTTCATATGTTTTGAAGAAGTCATTTTATCTTCTCTCATGAAAATTATTGAGTTGCTTAAAGTTTCTGAATTTGAAATATTTCCAAATGAAATTCAAATATTTTCAAAAACCCTTTTCATTTATTTAAATGGTAGAAGTCATGTCATCATCTCTCTAGGGTTTTGTGATGAAAAGGATTTGAATTCATGGAGATCATAAAGCGAAGGTGAAAGTTTGGGAAAGCCATTTTATTCCCTCTCATTTAACTTTCAAAAGCTTCAAATTTCACTCAATTTCACACAATCAATCATATCTATCTATTTAATATAACATTCCAAAATTTGGAATTTTGTGATGTTACCAACCTACCACCCTTAAAATGAATTTCGTCTTCGAGATTCGGAGAGGCTAGAAAGAAATAGGTTAGATTTGGGGGTCTTCTCAAAATCCATCAATCGTCTCCGGAGGTCTGGGGTGCTACCACCCTTAGAAGCATGGTTACGCTTCCATCAAAACTCATATACTCCTTCCTTATTGCTGACAGGGTTAGTCTTCTGAGATCTTCATGATAATTCCTTCTCTGGGCTCTTCCGGTAGTGGCATAACCTTTTCCTCAATTCATGTGTCCATTTATATGGGTATGGTTCTTCTGTGACTGGGTCTTATTAGCTGACGGGTATGGCGCCAATACTAAAGAACTATCGACATCTCATGGTGGTCAACCATTTATAGTTTCTCCTAAAGGAAATGGGTCTGGGCTTCATTCTCACCGTATGACCTATGGTTGGCAACAACTGCCTTGTACAAGGAAAAATTCTTATACCATTCTAAGGTTCAAACAGGGTTTAGTATCGCCATCTCTCTACTATAGGCAAGTCACTCAGATTTACCATCCCATATAGCAAGGCGAATAATAAGAGTAAGTCGGTATGGTGATCAATCCATCCCGCACCCAAATCATTACCTTGTATACGGTTTAGCGAATCTCCCATTCTAACACTCGGTTTTCCTCACCAGCATTGCAAAATTTCTCTTGTCGACGAACCCAGTTCGGATAACTCCATTGATTCTGCAAGCCAGACAAACATCTACCGTTCCTTCACAACTCTCAGGTTTTGCGTAACTCCTATAAAATTGTCTATCAAAAAAATGTAACTTCTTCCAGGGTTTTTCCTTCAGCAAGAATGTGCTTGCTTCTTGGCAAGTCCTGGGGCCTGTGGATTATGGCCCATCTCATCACTTGCAAACCTTTAAATCATCATCAGGGGCAACTGATCATTATCCAAACATCCAGCTTCCTAGCATTCTTAAATCCATCCAATTGTACTTCCCTTCTTCCTTCTATTGGCACCAAACTAAGACGTGATTACTCAGACTCGTCATGGAGTTACAATTGCTCCATAACCAACATTCTACCTCCTTTATATCCAATAGTACTTCATCCCTTCATATTCTTGGGGTATCCAACATATCGAGATAAAACTCATACTTATTTTGTCCGAAATCCACTCCGTGGAATATCATTATCTTTACCAAGGGTCAAGTGCCCTCACAGGGTACTACCACCCTTAAAATGCTCCAATCTTCCATAGACCAAATTTCTCATATCCTCGAAAATGGTCAAAATCTTTCTTCATAGAGTAACAACTCATAAAATCCAAATCAGTACCAACGATGCTAACTTTATTGATTCTCAAATTACTACAATCTCCTGGATTTCCTTTACATAATTTAACTTCTCCTGAAAATAAGGGCGCTTACTACTCTATTTATTACATTCCTTACTCCAGTATCAAAATTCTGAAGTACACCTCTCATGCTTCCTTGCGTTCTAGACATTGCCTAGCACCATGTCCTACTTCTTTGCAATGTAAACAAATGACTTTCGACAAATCTCGGGGCTTATTTGTGATTGTGCCTACTCCTTGGTTTCTAGGCTCCTTTCCTGGGCACATATTGGCATAGTGACCCAAGGTTCTGCACTTGAAACAGGTGATGCAACTCAGGTCCTTCTCTGCAGAGATTTGGTTCTTCCTAGTAAACTTTCTCTTCTTCCTCCTGGATGTCTTCGTTCCGATTAATACTCCCATTTCCTGTGGATCAAACTCCACTTCTTCCATCAGGAAGTCCTCCAGGTACTCTTGGCTTTCCTTTGTGCAATACCGTGATAAATGTCCTTCTTCTCCACATGAATAACAAGCATCGGAGTAAAATCTATTTAGGCCTTCTCCATCGGGGTCTTCAACAACTTCCTTCTTCACAAGTTCCTCAAAACTTTCCCTGAGGGCTTCTTTCATTGCTTCATTCTTCTGCTGGATGGTTCATTGTACCATAGGATAAATGTGACACTGAGCAGGGTAGTGGGTAGTCCCTTCACACAGGAAACAAGTCACGTGCATAGTGGGGCATTCTTCAACTGGGTGACTTTCTTCACAATGAGGACATCCATCATTGTGTTCCTCATGGGTGTGTCCTACTCCACAAATCTTGCATGCACAAGGCTTCTTCATATCATTTCCATAAGGCTTCAATTTCTAGGGCACAAGCCGAAACTTTAGCAAAGTCAACTTAAATTCTTTCCAAGTGGTTACTCTTTGCCATCCATTGATGGTTTGGTACATCTTCCACCAAGCAGCAGCACCTCTTTCAAAGCACTGAAGAGCATGCTTGGTCATATCATTTCCGGCTATAGGGTTATTCTCCGTGTGATCCTCCATGTTCTAAATCCATCGGTTTGTCTCCAACTGACTCATCGGTCCAGAAAATACAAGCTCATCTCCATTCATCCTCTATTGGGTCCATGTGGGTTTAGGGTGAGATAAGAGAGATAGAGAGGGATGCACACAATACAAACAATAGTTTTAAAAACACAGATTTTTATTTGTGGCCGTCGGAAAAACATCAAACAGATGACAGCTCACAATCGTCGGATCTAACGTAGGTATATAACAAGGGTTTGGTCTTCTAAAGGTCAATAAATCTTCAAAGTCACCAAACTCTTCAAGTCTTGTTCATGTATCCGATGGCTTCTTCTGATCGTGCTTGTCCTTCTCAAGTTATTTGGTCATATCATCTCTGTTGACGCAAATTCTCTCGTGACGTCCTTTAATATTCTGAAGTTGCGTTCCAACTTCTGGGTTTCAACATCCTTGGCATGAACCATGGTCCTACTGTCCTTCAGTTCCCGACGAATCTCCGGTATCTCGAGGTTTTGTTCCTCCAGGTTGGGTACTTCAGCTCTTGGGTCCTAAGTTCTTCACAAAACACTTCTTTGTCAAATACGGCTTCCTAAAGGTCCATCTAAAAATTCTTCATGTAATACTCCAGATCCTAGCGATACACCAGCTAAGGTTAAAACTGCATCCTTTGCTGATAGGTGCTCCATCAGCCTTCTACCATCTAATCCTTCCGACGAATTGCATGCTTAACTCAGCACGGTGACAATAGTTTAAGCGGGTGATAACATCATGGATAGCCGTGTTTCTGCCCTTGTCATTTCCATGAGCTATTATTCCATAGTTTATATCTCATGCCTTAGGGTTTTCTTGACAAAACTTTGAGTTCTAATGCTCCATGTTTCGGTCTTTCTCCGACACACCTTGATCCCAGTTATTGGCAGCTTCAATAGTCTCACAAGTTCCATAAGGGTAGTTTTCCTAGGCCATATCCGGAAATTCTTCAGAGCCTTCAAATTCTCCTAGTCTTCGGAGTCTTCAACCATTTTAGTATCCATTATTATAATGCACGGTAAAATCCTCTTTATTCTGAAGTGGTCTTAGTTGTCCGATATCTTGTCCTTATTGGAGTGGTCTCATCAGTCGTATCTTCGCGTGGTCAAAAAGGGAAAGGGGGTATAGTCTCACTAAAAGGGAATATTTGAATAAGCTCATAAGAGAAGAGAGGTAAAAGATCTTTTTTGAAAAGAAAGTTGTAGAGAAAAATCTTTCCTATGGGCTTGCCAGTTTCTGGGGGTCACATCCTATAATCAACATGTGCTCTAATACCATCTTGTAGCGACCCGACCTCACACGGTCAAGTCTCTGTGCTTAAGTGTCATCCCTGAATCGGTATGCTGACACACACAGTACTCGAGGATTTATAACAGAGGAAAATCACATGTATAAAGTAACGTGAATACTATTACCTCAATCTAAATAGCGGAAGTAACAACAAGGTTGTGGATTCCCATCAACACCAACGGCAAAGTTGAGTTTAGAAATCATAACCCTAACGTATCACTTACTCATCGTAAGAATCCTGCAACATGAGACGTTACAGCCACAAAGGGTCAGTACATTGAATGTACTGGCAAATTCACACTGTAGAGCAATGCTGAATAATGGCTATCACTACATGCATATTTGGCTGGTGGAGAACTCTAAGTTTATTTTTGCATAAAGCCAATTTTTCCCTACATCAAAGGAATAAATTTTATTTAATTACCAAGTTAGCTGAAAAATATTGAGAAGGTTCCTCCAACTCAATCCCAATTAAAAGTTAATAACCCAACAAATTAATTTAAAGTGATGAGATCCATATGATAATCCAAGAACTAGATACTCAAGATGTCCATAACCGGGGACACGGCTAATCTTGATTAGTTTGTACACTCTACAGAGGTTTACGCACTTTTCCCCACAAGATTCGATCTCCTCCGTTGGATTTCTCGCACTACATG
The DNA here is from genome assembly GCF_003073215.2 of Triticum urartu. NCBI lineage: Eukaryota > Viridiplantae > Streptophyta > Magnoliopsida > Poales > Poaceae > Triticum > Triticum urartu. Next base: position 277,779,678 of record NC_053028.1, read on the forward strand.
GTGTTTGAGAAAACGGATGACCGAGACACAGTCGTTCAGAAACATTAACTCTTTACTCTGGGTGGATAGTTACACCTACTTTCCCCTACATCTGCTAGCCCACCACTGAAAGAGGTCATGCAACATACTCAACTATGCTAGAGCCCATAATAGCTTGTGGCTGCACATGGAAGTTTCTAACATGAATAATCTTACGATCCCTTTGAGCCTGGGTGGCATTCCATAGGGTGATCACACGGGTCCTCCGGGATCCCCTTGGGCAATCACTGGGTTCTCCAGGTGCCCGGGCAGACCACTGGGTGCTCCAGGGTGCCCTTACCATTCCACCCAAATGTGTATTAAATTATCCACCTTAAGTTAACCATTAAATAATAACTCTCACATCTGTCATGAATCACCCAAACCCAAACCACATCTACGAGCATAGCATGGCAATACAAGCATATCGTAGAAGTAACTCCCAAGGGTTTTAATGCAGGACAATAGGTTCCTACCTCATCAACTACTTCCCAGTACCCACATGTTATCAGGTCCTAACCATGCAGTATTCGAGGGTTGAAACTAATGCATAAAAACTGGGTGTGAAAGGGATATGATCAAAGTGTGAACTTGCTTGATAAAAGCAAAGGTGTCCCGATGTTTCGATGAGATGGTGGCTATCGTTTTCTGTGGGAGTCGACCTTGACGATCCGACTACGAACGTGCGAGACGTCGCGCCTTAGCAATCGCTAAACCAACTTCCGAGGGGTTATTGACCACGCCGGAGCACGATCAACCTGACCACGAGGGCCTGTTTCCTGCGAGCAAACGAAGAACAAGCAAGAAACTGAGATTGCAATCGGGATATTGCGAATATAAGATGAAAGCTTTATTGATCAAGGTGGGGTTCTGTGACGTCTTGGTCTGGTCGTTGGACACAAACGAAGTACGCAAAGTTGCAGCTATGGCGAACTTTTAATCTAAACAAAACCCAAAGTCTAAACGACGCCCTAAGGGCTGTATATATGGAGGAAGAGAGGGGAATTTCGTGGCCCTTGAAGGTGGGGTCCGAAACCAACCCTAACTCTTGTTTCCCCACACATACGGACTCTAAAAATAGCCTATACTTAAGTATTTTGAAATTACATGGGCCTGGCCCATTAATAAGGTGACGCAGCACCTAGAATAGCCTATGAACGAATATTATGAAGTGGCATCTTGTATATTTCGTCCATGGCTTCATGCACTCCTTATGGCGGCTTCAAAGTCCTGAAATCATCACTTGTAACTCCGTTCTTGATCCCCTTGCGCATGCCATCAACTCCATGCGTGTTCTTGCTCCAATGTTCATCCTTCTCCAAGCTAGGCCCTTCATTTGAAAGCAAAACAAATGTATCCAATTTAGGCAGCATCATAATCTCATGAACATTAGAATCATTACCAAGAAACGAAAGTACCTGGTAATTTAATTGGCGTGCGCGAGCTCTAGTAATTGGTCCAGTATATGTAACAGTAGGGGTTGTGGGTGTAACAATGGTATTGATGTCCTCATCATCCTCCCCTTCTTGAAATGAAGTCGTCCTCGACGGAAGCTCATCTTCCTCACCCAAATAAGGCTTCAAATCTGCAATGTTAAAAGTGGGACTAACCCCAAAATCTGCAGGTAGCTCAAGTTTATATGCATTATCATTTATTTTCTCTAAAACCTTAAAAGGACCATCAGCACGTGGCATTAGCTTTGATTTGCGCAGATTAGGAAATCTATCTTTACGCAAATGTAACCAAACAAGATCTCCAGG